>NW_010162321.1:406-41551 GCF_000695765.1 Mesitornis unicolor | reverse complement strand
GGGGGGAGACAGGGCCGCCTCGTCCTGCTGGGTCCGCCCCGGGGGTGGTGGTGAGGCTGGACCGCCCCGCCTTGCCGCGGGTGTCGCTCCATAGCCGTGAGGTCCGCTTACCACCTCCGGGCCTCAGTGTGTTGCTGCCTTGCCCTGTGCCGCCATGTTAGGCCGCGGGCTCGCTACCCCTCAATGGGAGCGGGGACCGGGGCAGCCGGTGTCGGGGACCTCCCTGTACCGGGCGTGATGCGAGGTGGCTGTCGGGGACTGCATCTGGGGATGGCCTGGCCCTGCTGGATGCAGGTCCTGCTGGGCTCTTGCAGGTGTTTCTCATGTCTCAGATCCGAGGATGGTGCTACCCAGTGGAAGAGAAGCGCGATGATTAATAGCCAAGGGCTGCATTTAAACATCTGTAAAATGAAGCGGGGTGCTGCGTCTTCAAGCCAGGGGTGCACAAACTGGGCTTGGGCTCAGGAGCATGGTGTAATGTGCAGAAAGGATGTGAGTGAGCACATGTTCTGTGTTTAGCTGTTCTCCAAAATAACTGTTGTTACAGAGCTCAGTTTTAGTATCGCAAAGTGAAGAAATTAGTGACAAATCAAGAGATTTCTTTTTTTTTCATGCATTCAGAGCTATTAGGGTTGCAAAGACGGCTTCAGATCATTTTTGAATGTGCCTATTATCCAGACCCACGGTGATGCTCCAGATGATTTCAAAACCAGCAAGCGTCTCCTGGAGCATAATGCACCATGTGCATAATGTTCCATGTTGTAGATTGTGTTCTGTGTCGTACATACTGTTGCACATCCAAAAATAAAGCTGCTGCTTTTTTTTTTTTTTAACCTCATAGTGAGCTGACAATAAGAAGCTTGGGTTTCTCAGACTGCATTAAAATAATGTAAAACATCACCACAAGGAGTAAAAATACTAAGTGCTATTTTTGGCTTGGCTCAAAATTTCTTTTTCCATGACTAGGAGTACTATCCAGTTCCTAGATCAGCATCTATGTCCCAAACTGTTCTGACTTCATGCTGGGTCCAGCACTTGGATGCAGACCATCCCAGTCTACCTTGCTGCCCCACATTGTAGTATCCATTGCAAGGAAAGAAGAGTGGACCAGGAAAGAGTTGAAAAATGAGTAAAGCACAAGGGATATGCTGTGGATCACACCTGCCAACAGACCAGATATGCCTCAGGTGCAGAGATGCTTAGGCATTATTCCTGGAGTTCCTTACCCAGCTTGTGACATGTTAAAATTTATCAGCTGCAGATCTATTCTGTCATTCCTACCTTTAATAATTCTGACAGAAACCCTGTAATTGAGTTTATTTGTCAAGAAAACTCAACCCTTGCTATCCTAATGATCAGCCAAAAATTCACAGGAGATAGTAGATTGTGTGCAGTTGCATGGTTTTTGTGTCTGAATATCTTAAGAAAGTTAATGCATAGATTGTAATGATGTTTAAAAGGGCAAGGAAATTAAATATGAATGAGAAAGTCATTATCATCGCCTCAGAAAGCACCTCAGGGATTGCCACTAACATTTGAAGGACCCCACCAGGGGTCTTTGAATAGGCAGAAGAAGAAGCTACCTCTTCTTTGCTCTGTAAGATAATGAAGGGTGATCTACAAAGCCCTTGGGCCCCCCTGCGCTGTGTTTCCATGCTCCAGGTTTTCCGCTTTGGAGCCTTTCTTAAGATCTCAATAGTTTGACTTGTTATATTTATTGCCCATGGGGATTTACAGAATAGGCTGTGATCATTTTTATTCTTGTATACATATCGTTAAACAAATCTGTAAACAATGTAGGAGTCTGAATATTGCAAGCTGTTCTATTTACTTTCTCCTGGTTTTATTCTTTTCATGAGTAGACCCGCTAAATATATCTTCATCTTTCTTGTGGTCAGCAATAGCTTCTTTGTAAATTGTTATCTCGCTATAGAGCCTCTTAGGAGCTGATCCACTCCAGTGAAAATGTTAATGCTTCATGTTTTGCACACATCAAAATTATCTAGACCATATGTTGCCTTCACCCAGTGAAATTCAGAAGGCTGAGGTGGAGCCCGGGCTGCAATAGAAATGTGGTCGTGAGAGAAAGAGTTATTGGTGGTACAACCTGGTCTGGGAGAAGAGTTCAGGTAAGGTTTATTTAGGACAGCAAAAGCCAGGGGTTGTGAAGTAATTGCACACCTTCCAGACCCATAGCCCATCATGAGAACAGGTGGTGGCAGGTGAACTGGTGTCTTCCATCAGCTCCTCTTTCACACCATGGGAAATTCTTTCATCTGACAGCAACAGCTGGAGCTCCTTTGGTATCAAAAGCAGGAGGAAAAAGGCACAGTGACCACTCTACATAAGAAATGTTAAGTTCCTTTGGTCTCTTGTGCTGTAACAATGTAAATTCAAGCATAATCCTCATTTTGAACATAAAAGCAGCAGCTGTTGCTCTGAGAACCTTATGTTGTGTTAGCCCACAAGACCTCTCTATGTTTTCAACTCAAGGCCATTTTCACCCTTTTCTACTGGGATGTTACTGCCGCAAGACAAAGGGGAGAAGCTTTGTATTGTATGTCATTACTTCAAAATACATTTAAGTGTATTACTTTAGGTAAGAGTGGCAGAACCAGTTTCAATATAATAATATTTTTAAACATTTTCTAACATTAATGCAGCAAAAATACATTTTATTAAAAAAATAATTTATGTTAGATATTTCCCTGAGGAATCGAAACTGAGAATGGTACAGGAATTTGCAAACAGGCTTTTTATTTTGATATCAAACTGTTCATGCAGTAATGTTACAGACAAGTGATAAGATGTAAGATAATATAAAATGCTGTGTTAATCAGGATAGTACTAAAAATTAGAAGAGACCTCAGCTTAGTTGAGATCTGCAATGTATGTTTTGTTGTATAAACTTATGTCCTAGCTATGTTAGTTGAACTGTATTGAATATGTTTTGTTTCTTTAGTCGTAGCCCTGAAGCTTTTGATCTTTCCAAAGCTGCCTGGAGCCACCGTGCATGTTCTTTTATTGTTTTTCTCCCAGTAAAATAATCCAAATGGTGAAAGACCGTACAGTCTAAGGTGTAAGAAATTGTCTTTACTGCTGAAATGCCTCCATTTATGTAACTGCACAGACAACAACTGAGAAAAAAACTTTGTGTTCCAAATGAGGTGGCAAATAAGTAAAAACCTTTGACTGCCTGCTTGCTTTCAAAGGCTAAAATTTAAATTTATGTTAACTCTAATGTAACTACAAGCTGACAAAGAAAGATGCAGTCACGTTCTCATTGCCAAACAAAGGGAGCAAGAGCCTGTGTTGGGAAAGGGGAAATACTACCTCCTCTTTCAGTTGCAGCTCACAGTTAGATTGGATTAAGTGTAACATGAATCTGCAGGGCATCTACAAGAACTCCTGCTGAGACAGCTACTGTAGGAAAATATCTGGTATTACTAATCTCTAGTCTTTTTTGTAGGTATTCAATTGCACTGGGCTCATACATGTGAGCATAGTGTTCCTTCTTTTTTTTCCCCTATAAGTGCCCAATCAGTCTGCTCATTCTCTTGGTTCAGCTGTTCGCTCTCTGGTTCAGAACCAGGTTGAAAATTATGGGTAATCAGGAGGTGATTTGCAAATAGCATGGATATCCCAACCCTCAAGGCAGGAAGGTGTATTAGAGAAGGTTAGTATAGTGCAAGAGGTGATAATAAATTCAGTTGCCCTATTTGAATCTACTTCTATATGAACTGCTAATCAGAAGGTTCAGTTACTCCAGAAAAAAGTATGAAATTGAATTTTCAGCTTTAAATCACATGCTGTTTTTTTGATCGCTTCACTTTCCCTTTGTTTAAAAACCTCTCTCCAAAATCTCATTTTTACCCTTAAGAACAACACTAATTTATTTTTTGCAATACCTTTCTGCAGCTAATCTCCTCTTCTAAATTGACTGAAACCTCCTATGTGTGTTAAGTGCATTAAACATATCTTTCTCTGAATAGGCTGTATGCATATGCAAACAAAGGAAAAACACTGTTGAGGCCCCTTTCAGGTGTTTTTGATTACTCGAAGAATTTAAGCTCTGGGATAACTTAGTTGCATAGGTTTCTGTTAATTTCTTTTTCCTTTCTGATTTCTGTTTACTTTTGATATCAGGAGTCACTTGGATTTGAAAAAAGTCTTCCCTGCTCACTCATGTATTGTGCCTGCCTTAGCACACTGTTCTCCAGGCTTCTGCTCTGCACCATAGTGTCCCCCACTGCAGGAGTGGGACAGGACAGGAAGGACAGAGATGTTGTGAAACGGGGGCCAAAGCAGAGTGCATGGAAAAGGAAGGAGACTTCTCCCTCTGCCTTCCACTCTTTTCATGCATTCTGAGCAGCACTGGTGACTGCTTAAATATGGTGCCAGAAACCAGACCAGTGTTTGCTGTTTGGGAGGAGAAGGGGCTCTTGTCCCTCCCAAAGAAGATGGTGGTAAGAGATGCACCCAGGTGCACAGAACTGGCCAGCTGGGTGCACAACAGGGGTTTGGTGGTGTCGGGGTGGGACACACTGGTGCTGAGTGATGTCCACATGAGCAGTTAGCAGTAGTCAGAGGGGACGTGCCCATGCCTGTCACCTCCGGGAGCTCACTGCTCCTGCTGGAGGAAAAGTGTTTTCTGTGTCATGGTATGTCCCAACCCCTATCCCACAACTAGGATTGCAGCAGGGGGGCTGGGTGGCCCATTTGTACCTCTGAGATTTGGAGGAGCAGCTGTGCTGGGGTGCCACAGGCAAGTGTAGCGAGATGGGCTGCACCAGGCATCTTTGCAGAATTGCAACGGGCAACAGGGATTGCTCTCACCTGTGGCTCTCCCAAGCGCCATTCAGCCTGCAGAGGCAGTAGAGAGGGATGGTGATTCAGAGGTTTTCCTTCCAACATCCCCTCGAAGTGCCCAGTGAGAGTCTGCACAGAGAGCTGGGGGGTTTGGTCTTTAGGATACTGCAGAAAAAAAATCTCTGCTGTAAGTCCCATGGCAGCCCTACAATTAAGGGTGGAGGGGATTTGCCCCAGAGGAGGAGACCTCGACCGCTGCCCGTATCACGATTATGTGTACACTGATTACAGTTGTTGCAGGACAAAGGTTTAGATTTGAAGACAGCAAAGGGAAACAAACAGAATGTGAATTGATGAAAGTTGTGTGTGCTGGCAAGCTGACACCATCAGACTTTCTGCCAGAATACTTGTAATACAGCAGACTTGTGGTTTTCAAGTCTATTCTCAAGGAGTGCTTCAGCATTGTTTTCGTGTGTCTGAAGAGAACATGCTTTTGCTGCTAACAGCTTAGTGGCAGAAAAGTATTCCTTTTTCGCGACAAGGTTATTTATTTAGGAATTTTAAAGGGATTTTATTTATTTATTTTTCATATGTAATAATTAACTTCTGGAGTGTAAGATCTGCTTCAGAATTAGTTTTAGCCCAACTTCATTTTGTGTCTCAGAAAATTTGCGAAGTATTCCTAATTATGTTGCATTGCCCCAGCACTTTAATTCTGAGTTTATTATGTAGTTTACAAGTGTTATAATGTATTCATTAATGCTCTTTCTGTAAGTTAAGTATACCATGATATTAATTTTAATCAAAAGAAGACATTTGGGATCAAATTTCCAAAAGCACCTATTGAATTTGTGAGAATCTGACATCTAGAGCGCCAGCCACAGCAGTATTAGAAGTCGGTAAATGCTGATGGAATTTAGCACCTTTATGTATCTGAGCTACTCAGAATGAGTGGACATTTTTAAATCCACTGATTTTCTCTTTCTGCAGATATGAGCTCATAAGAGATCATCACTAAAGCAGAAAAAAAGACGTAGAAAATTTCAGAAATATTGGAACACCTCAGTCAATGAAAACAATCACAAAACCCATATAATTTGACTAATTTAAAATGCAAGTAAGTAAATACAAACTCCTGTTTTGTGTTTGTAACCCATAGGGGATGACTGAAGATTAGCAAACTCGAATATTTGAGAATCTATATTAGATTCATTAGAATGGAAATTTCATCCTAATGTTAATCTGGTACTCACTTTATTGCAACAGAAAAGGGAAGAAAAAGTATCTATAACTGTAGTTTTGTGTTATGTATGTGTCTTTATTCCTTTTGTTTGTTTGTTTTTATCTAGAAATATATATTTTTATTATGAACTGAGCACTTACATCTGAGGAGCAATGGAGAATTTCACAGACAAATATAAAGAATTCGTATCTGTGTTTCAGGTAGAAGAAGTTATGTTTCTGTCAGACATTTTGCATTGAAATAAAAGTCAGACATGAAAGAAAAAAAAAAAAGAAAGAAAAGCAAGAGAAATCAGAAAAGCAGGATCAGAAAATGTGGGGTTTGTCAGCCAGATATAAAATGGCTCTAATGTCTGTTTCTATGGCAACTAAAAATGAATGGCTCTGAAGATAAACTCGGTATTTTTTTCAGCAAGGATGTTAATGTTGCTGTCTACTGGCACACACTCCAAATGATATTCTCTGCCCCAAACTTGAGCATGTAAAGATTCAGTATCACCATCATATATTTTTGCACAGATGGCTTGCAACAACTTTTAAGGACAAGGGCTGGTAGAGTCTCTGGTAGAGTTTCAGCTGCTCTGCCCTGAGCAGTAAACCAGATCCCTGATCCATTTAGTTTCTGAATTTAAGCCCACCAATGCTCACCCATCCTTTATGTATACCAAAGCCAAGGAGTGTTTAACTCCTTGGAATGACATTCCCTTTCATTAAGATCAGTTTATTACACATCATTGCTGTGAAATTCACTGTGTCCTTCCAAGATGAGTTGAAGTCCTCCAGGCTCTTGAAGTGGATGTTGTCACTGGAGGAAGGGGAGCTGCTCTTCTGCAACCCCTCCTTCTTCTGCCTACACCTCCCCTCTGTGCCAGAACCAGTTCACGATGTAGTTCACTCCAGAATCCCCTGACTGGGCAGGATGGATGAGACTTTGCTAATTCTGAATCAGGCTGTTGTACACAGTGCCTCAAATTTACTCTGTCCTCATCAACCCCCACCCTGCCCATGTTATCACAGAGTATGCAACCCATACTCACTGCTTCATGCAATAAAAAATCACTCCTGATAAGCTGCAACATAGCCATCCTGTTCTTTCAGACTCTTTGAACTGAAAAAAAGCACACAAAAGAATAATTATGCATTGGGCCCACAATGGCACTATGTGTGATCCGTAGAAAACCAAGGACCACGTGTTTTGTGGAGAGGAAGAAGCTGTTGTCCAGAGGTGAGCAGCCATAAAGAGTAGTTGCAAGTCCTTCTGCACCACTTGGCACTCTCTCAATTAGCAATAAAGTCATAACCCATGTAGACCATGGTGAACTGGGTCAAAGCAGTGGTCTGGCTCAAAATTACCATGGTAAAAAGCTGACATGAGGCCCTATGAGCCTTTGTGTGAGCAGATGGGAGTGGTGGGGGCCACACGCACAAGGGTAAGGGAAGGGCAGGGTGACCTCTTTCAGTGGCAGTTCTGGTTTATGCCAGTTTCCTTGTTTAGCAGCTTAACCTACCTTTTAGTTTGTTAAAGGTTTTGTGGGGTTTTTTTTCCCCTAGAAGTTCTGGTGCCATACCCAGTGAAAAACAGCCAATTTTTTTCAGCTATGTGTGCCATAAATGTGTTGAACAAAGGACTTTCAGAGAAGAGTGCCTTCAAACAGTAAACTGTTTTCACATGGGCTTACTAAAAGGCTTGGTGTCAAACTCAACTGGCTGATACAGAATGAAATCCTTAGAAAGCCCCATCTGGGGCACAGCTGACTCTTGCCAGTCTTTAGATGAGCTGACCTCCCAGTGAACTACAATAGCAAGTGTTTCTTTAAGGTTTGTATTCCATTGCTCAATAAAAATTCCAACAGGGGAATCATTGACAATACAAGCAAAAAGGCGAAGGGCATACAATGCAGTTCACTGGAAAGAGAGAATTAACCAGCTGTAAATCTCCACTATCTTTGCAGTGCAACTGTCAGCTGCAAAACAGTCTGAGGAACCAGCAGAAAAGGCAGGGTGGTTTCAAGAAGTAGGTAGCAAAAAGAACAGAGCTCGATCAGTCTAAGACACAAGGCACTTGTATATATACTTGTACTGAATTTGATGTTCAGTGGCACAACCAGGTGCATTTTAGGTGTGAATCCTCCTGGAAGCTGATGCGAACATTTTGAGGAAACTATGAAATGTTATTTGTCTGCAGGTTCAGTAAATCAGTGGATATTGTCTGAAGTATGAACAGAGAACATAGACTACAAATGCTCACTTAGTCCTCAGAGGGAAGATTTCTTTCCTTGCATATAGAAAACTCCGGATACAGAAGTACTGCTAACACCTTTTTCTTTATAGTGGTATGCAATGTAGCTACGTGTTTGCATCAGTGTAGAGGATCTCTGGAACATAATTACTTCTGGTCTAACAAGCATGTAGAAATTGAGATGTTTGTATGCCATTGACTGCTCTGCAGTGCTGTCCAGACCACAGCAGCACAATGAACACAGGGGCTGCAAGGCTGTGGGCTGTGTGCTGACTGTCCCTGTCCTAAGAGCTGGTTGTATCCCAGTCGTGATACAGCGTGCCTGAAGGCTCTCTGGAGGCTACTCCATATCTGTCTCCACATTGCTTGAATCAGGGGCACTATCTCTAACTAGTATATGTCTGTGGTACAATTGTCTACAAAAAGACAAGATTTTCAGTTCCAGTTCTGTCTTTGAGATCTCAATGCCAATGTTCTGTGGTATTTTACATATGTTCATCGCACTGGGGAGGAGGGTATATACGGAAATGTACAACTTTGCATCCCTGGTCTAGCAGATGGACACAGAATTCAACTCTGGCATCTTTTTTTGGGAAGGGAAGCAGTTGCAGTTAGCAGAGAGTGCATTTCATAGAGCAGAGTACAGAAAAAATCCCTCTTGCAGCAGAATGGTTCATCTCTCAGGGTATCTTCTTCAGCAGCTGCACTCTCAGAAGTTTCAAAAGAAGCTGTGAAAACTCCAGACCTGGCAGGTATAGGAAAACCTAACAGCAGGAAAATTTCCTTCCAATTTTAGTATTTAAAGATTGGCTGTTTTGGCCGTCCTGAATTCTGTAGCAAGCTATACGCCCTCAAAAAGTCTCCATTGCAGTTTCTAGGTCGGTCTGGTTTCCTAATAGTTCATTCATAGTTCATTCTAACTATGTTGTTGTAACTTTGGATGTCTTCTATTTATATGCATAGCTGATACTATTTTGAGTGCTTCTAAGTTCATAGCTTGATTTGATTACAGCTATAGTGGAAAAAAATTGAAAAGTAAGCTCAGGAGAGGGAAATTTTAGAATATATCTGGACTCTCTATGGCTGTTACAACAGTAGATGGCACTGTAACTTAAGTCAATTGAGCAAGTCAGCTGAACTGGGATCTTACAAACCTCTCAATAATGGGATTCTTTGTGCAATTTTAAAGAATGTTCCAACAAAGTAAGGATCAGGCCTTTGGCATGCATCTGTGTTGTGGCCAAATTCCAATTTTAGGTTTTTCAGGTCAAATTATTTCCTTAGGAAAACTATGAATCATGTATTTGGATAATAGTTTTTCCATCTGCTTGCATTTCTCCACTCAGACTTATTTTTTGTTCCGTTTAATATTTCACCTGAAAACACGTAGATCTTGTTTTCTTTATTAAATTCTGTGAAAATCTTTGTATTGCTATCAGCAGCATACAACACAATGATCTAGTCTTGCTATTGTTGTTAACTAAAACAATAATTACTTGCTGTAAGTTGTTCTGGTATTTTGCAGAATGAAGGCTTGGTCTGAAGTGAGTCTTGCTGTTAAGCCTGGTATACTTTGAAAAAGGCCCTAAATACTGGAGATCTGTATTAAAGATGTTTGCTTTACACAGCCAAAGGCATTTGTAGATGTTACTAAACCTCTTTCCACTGTATTGAAAAAAACAGAGCTGTAAATAAATTAAATAAATTATTTATCTGACTTGATAATGTATTTAAAAGACAAATTTAATATCTCCAAGAAGCAGAGAAAGAAGTAATTCCACAAGAAAGCATAAGAGATGTAAACCTTCCCATGTGTATGGTTTTATTGTCCACTGAATCTTGAAATACAGCTGCAGCAGCTACTGCATTCCATCAGGGTCATCATTTTCTTCAAGATAATTTTGGGTATGTATGCACTTTTGTTTCTTCAGTAATACACAGCCAAAATAAAATCAGATCTTGAGGGGCAAGGTTTTCTGTCAGTGGTCAAGAAGTGCATAAAGGGTTCTGGTATTTTTATTATATTTTATTATCATCTATATGAATGTGTTCATGAGACAAATTATGCTGCTAGTAGTACTTCCTATAATGAAAGGATATGTTTTTCTAGTTTAACAAATGGGATTTAAAGACAGCAAGAGCTGAATCTGAAAGCCAGGGAGAACAAGGTACTTCTGCCTTAGGAATATTATCAGTTTGGTAAAAACCTGATAAAACCTTTCCAAAAGCTAAATCTTCTGTGTTTCAAGTTTGCACTAGGGTACACTAGATTGCCAAGATAAAAGCAGAAAGCTCACTTTTTATGTGAACAAGGAAAATCCACAGAACTGTTATTCATAGTGTACGTTTTTCATAAGACTGATTTTTTTTTTCTTGACACATAAAAATCATATAGGAAACCTCAAATGAGCAAGTATTCAAGATATAACTTGAAACAGTAAACAGCTGAGCCTGTGTAAGACAAATAATTGAAACAGTAAAAGAGTGAATCTAAATAAATAAGTACAAACTGCAGGCAAGTTTTTTTATTCCAAAAAGAGCAATTCTTTTCAAATAAAAATTTACAATGCAAATTTTGAAGGAATTTATATCCACCATGAAGTACAGTAGAGAGAGCTCATCTTTAGCTTCACAGGTCTCTTCTTTCTATGGAACCTGTCTTAAAAAGGAACCTAATGATTGTTTCCATATACCTAATGTTTAAGATCTTTGTATAATTATTGGAAATAAGCTTCTAAGCTAAGTTCCCTGAGCTATCTGCGGAGGAGCCTCACTCACTTCATTAACAAGGGGCTCCCAAACTGGATGCCTTAATTCAAATGATGTGAATGTCCTTCTCAGGCCACTATAATTTTTAAATATGTTTCACTGAAACTTTATATAGTATTCTAATAACTTGCTTATTGGATGTTACGATTACATCATTAAACTGCAAATACAGAACAAAAGAGTTAGAATCCTCAGATCCATGGTACTGCTTTAAGGAATGTGTCTCTGAGAAGTGTATGGTTTGATATAAGCCAATTATGTATACAAGTGAAAGAACAATCTTGAAAATATGTTTTTATGATAGTGGTTATAATTGATTATATAGTCAGAATTATTCTTTCCATCTGCCCATAACAGATTCACTAAGGATGTACTCAGTCTACCATTTGATTCTACTTTGCTAGAGTTATCTAAAATTCTTTATTTCTTCCACAGGTATTGTAAGGTTATGAAAATACTTGCAAAAAAAAGTATTCAGTAGCAACTCCGTACCAGTAAGCAGTGTAACTGCCCTGGTTTTGACCCCCTGAACACTATGGGATGACTCAGACCAACAACTTTAATTTTGGGAAGGTTCATTTTAAAATGCTTGTATTTTAAAATGATTGTTTGTACTTATCTTTTCTAACCCCTCAAAACTTGCATTGCAGTTTGTTTCCTAAAAAAGAAATTTTCACACAGACAGTGCCTATCCCTGTCCTTCGCTTGCTTCTTTTCCAGTTCTTCAGCTTTCTCAACATCTGGGGCTGGAAAAATTTAGTACTTTATCCTTCTTTTTCAGGAATGCAACACCTACGCAAAACTAGTATTAAATTGAGGCCTTATGATTCAAAATGTTGGCTAAAAAGCTGAATTTGTGTGCTGAGCTGCTATATTCTCTGACTCAGTTTTAATCTGACAATAGGTGACATTTTCTATCTATATGATCAGAGAAATGTACCCCATAGATCAAACTGAAAATAATTCCTATTATGGAGAGTAAACACATTTTCTCATACAGTAAAAGGTGTTTCTGTATTTAGAACTACTTTTTGTAAAATAAAAGTAATTATAAATGTTTTATATTATATTTAGCATGCTTATCAGAAACAGTAAGTTTATAATAATTATTTGATTTCACACATTACATGATACATGACCATATTGGCCATGACTGACATAGGAGTTACTGACATTTTTTTGTTTTTCTTTAGTTTTTAAGGGAAATTCAACATCTGAGTCCTCAGTAGATGACTGTTTTCTTATAGACATGTTGATATTGCACCTGTTATGATGAATTTAGCAGCCAGAAGCCAAATGAAGCACTTTCACTTAACAGAAAAGCTTAAGACCCAAACAGGAACAGAGGGAAGACTTCAGTGTGACCCTTGTATTTGGAAATGATGGTAACAGGCAATCATGTGGTTTCCTGCATTTGTAATTCTTGATGCCATGCCAAAGTGATCAGGGTTGTCATCTGATTTTTTCCCAATTTCAAAAGCTTCTCCCAAATCCTCAGCTATCTCTTTAGCCTTAATTGAAAATACCTCATTGCCTGTGTTTTCTGAAAGGAGGTAAAATGTCAAAATATTTATCTTAGAAACAAATTACTGGTCAAATGGTGCCATGTAGATGATTTGTTGGGACAACAAGACACTTGGTTGGGAAAAGGGGATGATAATGTAAAAAGGATTTATGACTAACACAGTTCTCTGCGCTTCTAGTAAATGAACTTTTCTTCTGGTTCTGTCTTGTGCCATGTCATTTTAATGCACATGGTGGTAGAGGTGGAAATAATATTAGGAAGAAATATTCTGAAGATAGAGCAGACACTTCTGTTTGTTTTTAGACAGCTTAGTTAATGCCCTTCCACCATAGAAGAATACATGTGAGCTTTTAATTATTAGTTGGATCTCAGAATAGGCTAAGCACAAGGTAAGTAGATAGGAAGCCTAAATAAAAACTAAAAACTAATATAATTGTTCTGGTGCCTTAGCAGCAGTGTCTGTAACTCATACAAACCTCAGGAAGCAAAAGGCCTTCTTACTGAGATGACAGACACAAATGGTTGATTAAATCTAGCAGAGAAATAAAAGGACCACTTTTGCAGGAGGCAGGCGATCCCTCTCCCAGTTCCAGCAGAGCACTTGAGTTTCTTAAATGAGCTTTTGTTATATTCATGCTCACAAGGGAAAAGCTTAATGTGGATTATCTCTTTAATCACTGTGCAATCTGAAAGTTTATTTTTTCTGGAAAGGTCATTGTGAGAGCTCTTGAGAGAGAGGATGAAAAGGGTGTGAACTCTGAGAAGTTGTAAACTGAGAGGGGAGAAAAATCCTGTCCTTGTAGGGCTGTGGAAAGGAACAAAAAAAGGAAGTTAGATGAACCCGAGAACAGTGGGGAATACAGCAGAAATGTTACAAGAGGCATGAAATGTCTTCTGAAAGGGAATCAGTGGGAGCTGTATGCTATCAGTGTCTAAAGCTGGCAACAGAGGCTCTCAGGACAGCAATGAACACTATTTAACTGAGGAAAGATATTGCCAGATGTTGTTTCTTCTCTCTTGCATTCATCATTCTTTTGTCTGTTCTAATTCACCTCTGGTTCATATCCTCTACTTTTACCCTTATGTGTGGGAACAGGTACAGCTGTACTCTAAAAAGCGTCCTTAGTCATGCGTAGTGTGAACTTGCAATTATGGTTTCTGAAAAGACACAGATATTTTCCCAATGCATTTAAGAGGGGAAGGAAGGATAACCTTAATGTGTATTTCTAAGCACATTTTGTAATAATATTTACACTCTATGCATTGTTTGTTTGAATAGTTAAAATTACCACAAACCCTGAAACTTCAAGGAAAAACAGGATATTGTGTTGATTTAATTTGCTTACATAGCGAGGACTTACAATATAGCAGTGTGAAGATTATCTAATATTTGATAGCAAAAGTCCCGAAACCCACTGGAGAAAAATATTTTCTATCTATCTATCTGTCTATCTATCTATCTATCTATCTATCTATTCATCCACTGCATAGTCCAAGAATCCCAGAGTTACATGGTAACTGAAAGAAATGTCAGGAAGTCTGTGGCCCAGCTTCCTGCTCCAAGAAGCACTGGCCATGAGATCAGACCAGGTTACTCAGGGCTTTTTCAAGTTGTGTCTTGAAAAACCTCCGAAGATGGAGACTGCACAGCATCTCTGGAAAATCTGTTCCAGAGTTAGACTCTCCTCAATGTGAAAAATGTGTGTGTATATACTGGTGTATGCCCGTGAGCCAATATTGTTCTTCAGGAAGATGTACAGGTCAGAAGCATACAAGGGCTTCATGTCGATAGTTCAAAATATTCATACCGGGATTCCAAAATTATGGTTTTTTTTAACTATACGTGTAAATATCTATATTTGTAGATGGCTGAAGAGAATGCAGAAGACTGTGGATTAAACAGCCTCCAAAATGCCCACTTGGTTAACACCTAAACCAGATTAATGTCTAAAAAAGGCTAGATTTTGTACATGCAGGTGAGTATTTAATGATATGTAATACAAGAAACATCTGTGGTTTCCACCAGCTTCCAATGAAAGGAAGTTCTGATTACAAAGCTGACACAGTAGTATAAACTAATCTATATACTTAATGGAAATTTCAAGGAGAGAAGAACACTGAACAGTTCTCACCCTCTGGAGATGGGAAGTGATGTGAAACCCTTCAAAACCCTAGAGACAGAACCTAATGATTCATGAGATTAGTTTAAAAATAGAGGGTTTAAAAATAGTAAATGTTCTTTTTGTTGGTGTGCTGGTTTTAAATCCATATAGTTCACATTTTCTGGCTACACTGGTCTGAAATCTGTTGAAAAGTGCAATTACTTAAAAAGCAAAGAAATAGCAGCTGAGACCATTGTATAATCCAATGAAACTGTGAGCTTGGCTTTACACTGCAAAGGGGCTTTGTTTTATGTAAGAGTCAGGCCCAGGAGTTTCAGTTCAACCAAATCAATACCGTCTACAGCAGGATGATAATTAAATCCACAAAACCTAAGGCATGAGTTTCTGCTTTTTATTAACAGAAATCTCAGCTCAAGAGAGAGGAAAGCTGATGCTTTCTTCTGAAACACTGAACTCCTGATCCTGCTCTATAGATCATCCCTCTTTCATGAGTAATGTGAGAGGGTCCAGCTTGAGATGACGGATGGTTCTGACATTGACTGTCTTCTGCGTGCTATCCTGCTTGGTCTAAGAGCTCGCCTGACATCAGTGCTGTGTACTACAACTGTATTTCTGACATACCATCCTTACTCTGTCCTTGCAATGCCCTTTGCACTGTGACTCAGTGGGGTTACTTGAAGACAATCCTACAGCTGTTTTCCTTAGTGCCTGCCTGCGCTCTAGAAACCGTCTCAATTACACAGTGTTTAGGACTCTTCCAAAATACTTATCTTTTTTTAAGGCATAAAGGTTTTAGGGTGCTGGTGATAATCTTGTGACAAACCAAGTCCTAACATCCTTCCTCAGATATCATTTACATTTTACTCAGTCAAAGCTCCCACTGACTTCACTAAGTCTTCAGAGATTTGGCCCTATCACATTAGCACATTGCAATCAGCTATAAAAGCAGCAACAGAACTGAATCCCAGTGAGTAACATCAGAGCAACATACATTATTTCCATCCAAATGAAAAGATCTTCTGGGATTTTCTTTTCTGGCCAAATCTAAAGCTAAACACATTACTCATCTGCGCACAAGTCTGTTTGCTTTCCAAGCCAAAACTCACTAGAAAAACAGGAAATAATAAGATTGTGATATATAAAACTAGGTTCCTCTGTTCTGTTAATTTGTCAAAGCTACAAAATGTGTTTTCCATTAACTTTCAAGTATGGGGTGAAATGTTTAGTGCATCTGTCTATCCATCAATCCATCCATCCATCCATGCAATCATCCATGCATTTTTTTTTTGAGCAGAGCAGACGTTCAGCACAGTTTTCAGCTATATTTCTTAGAGTCTTTTCTTTAGAGAAAGCAACTGGCATCAAAGTTTAGATTGCATTTTGGTCTTAGTGATAAGACTGTCCCTGTGCAAGGGGAGTAAAACAGGGTCAAGAACCTCATGCTTAAAAGTGTGGTTCTGCTGGTGCCAGTCTCAGTGGTTCAGGAGCCGCAGTCCTTCCCAAACTTCTTCCTAAGGAGAGCTTAGAGCAAAGGAAAGCCATTGGAAAAATCCTATTGATTTCCAAGTGCACTGCATTACTCTCTAAAGAGCAATGTTCATCGTTCATTTCCACAGTCCTCAACTTGCATTCTCTCGCCAAACAGCCATGCAATAACAAGCCTCTATAGCTCTTTATTTTCTGACTGTGTTTTCAGAACTGAATGAAGTGATTTGGTGACTGGTGATATTTGAAAGACTTTTAGAGAGGTCTTGAGAGCCTGTATACTGCATTTAACTTGGAAACTGTGGCAACTTTGGCAGCCTGTGCTGAAAATGGAACTCCAAAAATTTGACATAGCTCTTTATTTATGTAAACACCAAAAATGTATAGATGCGGGAAATGATCATCACCGAGACTCAATACACTCAAACGCTCCAAATTTTAACCATTAGTTTTGCTAGAAATACATGGGGTTTTTTCACTTACAGATCTGTACTCATTGTGCTTGTAATGAATATATGTGAGAAATCAGAAAGTCCTGTTTATTTGTAAATAGATCAATCCTATAATATAGACCCACAGCAACTCTAGTTCAAGTTTTCCTCTCAATTTACTAAAACTTTGGACAATATTAAACCCTGTTAAAGTGTAAAAATGTTACAGATCATGCTGTTATAATAGCACCTGAACAGACAAGCAGATGTATTTAAGCTAACTTTAGTATGACTTGAACACATACACAGAAATTTTTAAAGAAAAGTTATTATATCCATGTGCTACGTTTGTTCAACTACCTGTTATTATATCCATGTGCTACCTTTGTTCAACTACCTTGTCCTGTACTGAACTTGCTCAGGTAGGTAAGCCATCACTGGTTGTATAAGCCTCTATGTCTGTTACCTGATCCAGTAATCTTTGAACATGACAATTTTCAGGGATTAAATAATAAGAATCTTCTGTGAAATTAAGACTGGGTCAGGCAGTTAAACGGTCAATGCTAAACTAGTGGTCAAATGGTTTATAGGTTCCATGAAATTATTCCAATCAGTCCTTGTCTTCCTCCTATGTTCCCTCCAAAGTTCGTATTTTATGACAGAAAGGTGGAATTGCAACACCAATGATGTGTGCATGACAGGGTAAAACACAAATCTTTGCATACTTCACTGGCTTCCCAAATCCACAAAAATACACATTCAGCCTGTGGATTAGTGTTTACAATAGAAAAAGAAGATACAGGAATTATGGCTAACATGCATGATTGCTGCTGGCAATTATAAAACCAAGTGAAGCCTGGGAATGCTGAATGTATCTAATCAAACTTCTTGAACATTCAATAGAAAATAGATATAAGTCATTGAAATTATATATTTCAATTTTTCCCCTACAGAAGGCGATTTTTTAAAAAGCAGAACCTATAATGAATTTCAGGACTTTGATGAGGATCACATAGTGATGATACAGCTATGGTTTTGCAATTAGGTGAACCCAGAAAATGTCATGAATGTGTGGACTTTTTGTCCACAGACAAACCTTATCTTTGTCCAGGTGAGATACCAATGTGAAACTGAAGCTAGTCTTGGCCTTGTATTGTGAAACAACATACATTTTAATAATATTAGGTGATTAGGTATTTAAATCATTGTGCCAAATTTCTCACTGACGTATACAAACCTAGGTGCTGATACTACATATACCCTAGCCATGTAATTGCTATTAATATTGCTAATTTTTAAATAACCGTTTAAAACACAAAACCAAAGTTTGCAGCCGATCTCTGTTGCTAAATGCCATACACTTCAAAAAGTGCCCAACAGTGTTAAGCAATTCCACAATTCTTCACAGAGAAGAGTTGCAAGATAGAATCCAGTAACAAAGCCAAAATATGTCCAAAACTGTGCCTTATTTCTGTGGCGGGAAGATATTCTTTCAGTGGTAATTGAGATGGGTTCAAATGTGCTGTTTGGCCTGGATTTTTCATATCTGAAACATCTTGTATTAATTATCCCATCTGTTCCTAAGGCTAAAAGACCAGATCATGTGAATGACTTTGGTACCCATAGTGGACCGTGAACACCAGCACCCAAACTTGCTACCCTTTAGACCAGTGCTCAGATATAACTTCAGTTGGGAGGCATCTAAAGTCCTTGGCTTTTCAAATGTCCTGAAGGTTCAGCTTCTGTACATGTGCAGAAGGGCTTCAGTTCCAACAGGGCTCAGCAAATTGTTTTGTCTCATGCGCGTACTGCGTGTATCTCACCAGAGTTCAGAAACAAGAGCTTTTCTGCCGAAATGTCTTTGGTGGTCTGCTCCAGGAGGTTTCAAAGCCTCTCTCGCTCAATCTCTCTCTCTCTCTTGCACCAGCAGAGACAGTCTTGGAGGCTAATTCCACTTAATCATGGTGTCGTTGGTGTGGCACTGTCACTCCTTTTTCTGAGGGCTGAAGGAATGCCCAGAGGGAGCCTGTCTTTGTGACTGCAGCCCTCTCACTGGTAAGCAGGATGCTACTAGTCTTTGGCTGTAAATCAGCAATACAGGAGCCACAATAAGGCCAGTATGGGAATGGAACCTGTCCTAGAGGCAGCTCCTGTGATACGGGAGAGAGACCAGTTCCCACCAGCTGCTGTTTCTCCAGACAGTGGCTGAGACTTGCCACTGGCAGCAGCAGGACAGCTGGAGGAAGCTGGGAAGGAGGACACTGGGAAGGGGGCACCAGCAGTACCTGGAAGTGGCTATAAGGAGACACGAGGCATATCTGAGGCACAAGTGTGCCCACCTTCCTCCCTGTCTCCCTCCTCTTTACAGCCTCTCTGGCACAGACAGCAATGTGGCCAGAGGTGCTGGCTAGGGAGGAAGGAGACCTGCATTGGAGACTTGCATTACAAACTTGTATTTCAAGAAAGGCAGAATCAATGAAAGCCACTTATTATGACACTGAATAAAATAGAAGTGTATATTCTGGGAGCATACACTGGAGCTGAGGTGACTGCCCTGCCACCTGAGCAGCACTCAGCCTTTCACTGGCATTTTTGCTGCCCTTGGAAGTTTCTTGCGCTAGTGTGGTGAGCACACTGTGTGAGCAGATTCACACTCTGCAGGCGTGCTTCTTAATGCAGGATGTGTCTGTTTATTATGCCAGCTCTGTGATTTATCTTTGCCAGACTGAATACCCTCATCAACAGCCTTGTGTTCTCAGTGAGATGCTATGTGCTGGGGGAGTGGGAGGGTTCGGCAAAGTCCTCCTTCCCCATTCTTCATAAACAGGCAGTCTCTCTCCTTCCCTCATGCAAAGAAAACATTCAACTATCAAGGGAAAAAATCTAACTGCTTGGACAAATTGTAAACTTCTGTGGCAAAAATCCAGTGACTGATTCTTTTTTATAGGCTTTTCACTCCAGGTTCATGCATGGGAGGTCTGGATTCATGTGGTGCGTGAAACTGAGCAAAGGGGCGTAAAGAATGAGGGATTAAATCAAAATAAGGGGAGAGAAGAACGAGTGGGCAGAAAGAAGGGAGGAGGGCAGTGGAGATAGGAGCAGTACAGGTGGTTGAAGAGTGGGAACGGGTTAGTGAGTGAACATACAGATGATGTGAATCATCCTGCGCTGATGTCTTCTTCCACTCTGTGGAAGATAGCTGGATATCATGGGACATTTTTTCATGATGTCTTACTGAGAATAGAAGTAACTCTCATGTTTCCACTGAACAGAAGGTGAGCTGTTAAAAGTTAAAGACTGGAAACCAGTAGCTTTTGGAAGAGATGCAGCTGCTCAGAGATCTGGAAATATTGCTGGACTGGAAACTTTGTTAAAAAGTTTAAGTCCCTGCCACTTGACAGGTTTCCTACTTTTTAAAGGGGTGATTACAGTCCAATGATGTGTTTTGATGTGTTGTAGGAAAGTATTAACTTTTAATGTGGCATCCCCAAAAGAATTCTTCTCACTGAGTTGTATTTTTCCCCTCTTATAATCGATTTGAGATGTGTAAATATCAGTATATGATATTTGTGGCTGAAGTCAGTTGGAGAGCTTTTTGTGATTTAAACTCACAGTCTACCAGACATCTGAGTAATTTTGTCAGGAGCAGGAAGACAAGCTTTAAGGGTTTGTCTTTCCTTGTGGGCTGCAGGATTTGGCTAGTCCAGTTGTACAAAGGATATATCTGTCTTGAAGACTTTTCTGGATCTGGGCTGGGATCTCTTCTACTTCGTCTTCCACCACAAATATCCCCCTTGAGGTTCATTTGTCTGTCCTAGTAGTGTTGCCAAGAAGAACTAATTGAAGTAGCATCTAACTAGTGGTGTTGGACACTGTGATTTGAATTTCCTAAGTGACTACAGTAATTCTTTTCAGCTGGGTCTCAGTGCCTTTGTTGGCAGCCATCTTGTTTGGGAGGATGACTCTCCGTTCTTCTCATCTTTCAGCAGAGTCTTCCATCACCAGATACTTCTGATGTTATTTTTTAAAAGTTTTGAGGCACTCACTGTTTTATTCTGGAGGGTTTGGATGAAAGCTCTGCAGGTAAGTGGGTATCCAGGGACAGCCCTGACAGAGCACATCCCTTTGGGGTATGTGGCCCACCTCGAGTCCCTCCAGCTGTGCTCCCCAGGGTGGATGACAAATGGGACAGAAGGTGGCTTTATTTTGCTTCTGCTGCCAAGTGTAGCTGCAGCCTCAGGGCAGCTCTTACTATTTGAGTGTGTAATTTCTTATGGATTTTCAATTATAAGAAGTTCTCTTGGCCACAGTTTTGCTGATGAACCACCAGTGACACTTCAGGCGTTACAGGGGAAAAAACCTCGTCAACTAGGTCACCATGACTATATCCAAAACACTGCTGTAGGTCAGAAGGAGCTATGTACACTATATACTATAGGGAGGTCATCTAGCAGCCAAGATCTGAAAAAGAAATAACAAATCTGTTAATAAAGGCAAGAAATTTTGGTTCCCCCTTTTCAAGCACACCCAAAATGTGCATGGCAAAGCTCCTGTGCAAACAAAAACTAGATAAGCCCACCCAGGTACTGCTGTAAGACACAGCAGAAACAGCTTTCACAGTCTTTGTTAGTGTTACCTCCTTAACTACAAAATGAAGAGCTCTGGAAACCAAAAAGACATGTGATTATAGAAGCACAGTTCATGGCATATTTCCAAATAAAAGCAGGAGCATCATGTTAGAGGGCTTAAACGATTTATGTGTTTTTCATCAAGTTTGTTGGTCTAAGGTTACATTTTATCTGTATCTCATTAAAAGGAGTAAATACCCTATAGTCATGACTGGATACTGTTGCATGGGCAGGTCTTCCCTTAACTCCAACATCAACATGTGGAACTGCTGTAATTCAGACCTGGAACCGTTCACTAAACAAAAATAAGCCCTCACTTTGTTGTTTGTTTGTTTGTTTGTTTTAACTTGATTGCAAATCCCATATCCTTTTTTTTTTTTTTGGTCGAAATGCTGCTCAGCATTCCAGCGAGACCGGAAAACTTAATTAATTTATCAATTGTACTTTATTTCCAATGTGACAGAGGGAACAGTTTTGTCTATGCGTGCTGTCAGAACTTTTCAAACTGGAGACTGTTTTGCCAGTTGATGGGGCCAACAGAAAGGACACAGACACCAATAAAAAGAGTAGGCTTATTTTACTATTTATTTCGAGGTAATACAAAAATAAGGTAATGCATTTAGTCAAAAAGATAAGCTTATTATACTTGAGTTTACACAGCAGAAAGAATAAACAAGGTAATGCACCTAATCATTACTTCATGAAGTTAGCTACAGTGATTAAGAAAGATATGTCACCAATTGCCCTAATAATACATTACCATCGTCCAGGTCCACAGTCGCTGGGAAGCCCCAGTTGCAGTGCAGATTTGGAGCCCCTGTCCCAGCCATTGGGAGGTCCTATGCAGTGCATCCACTCATAGGTGAGGTCTCCAAAGTTGCTGCAAGAGGGTCCAGCTTTTATACAGTTGAATAAACAATTCTCGAACCTTCAAATTCAGAAACATCTGGTTTCACCCCTGCACTGAATGCCACCCAAAGCCTGGCCAGGGTTCAAGGAGGAACCCAAAAGAGGCTCTATATTAATTTTGATTTTGATAATATATTTCTCAGCAAAGCCCAATGTCTGGTTTCACGTCCTCGTGGAATGCTTTAAAAAAGACCTTTGTGCTAGTTACTGTTTTAAGCAAGTGTTACGTCTGCTGACTATGGTCACACTGTCTGCTGATGACTGTCACACAAGAAGCATTATATCTGCTGATTATTGTTACACAATAAGCATTACAACAAAGCTTTACAGAGTGGCATCAAAATATGTAGATACTCATACTGAAATAGCAAAATAGAAGAATTAATACATTGCATGTGTGAGCAATATAATGCATATTAGATATATTGTTGGGTTGTGAGATTAATCTAGAGGTCAACTTTGGTTCACAGCCTATTGTTCAGGCCCCAGTATTTTAGAGATGTATCAATAAAAAATTGTATCATATGTTCCTCATTGTTGTGAATTGTGTGCTTCATGACAAGAAGATGGACGAGGAAGATAGATCGGGAGAAGGTTGTCAGATGCTGTCCAGAGAGTAGAGGAGGTCTTTAGCTCTGAACTAGGCTGAGTACTTGTTACTTACCAAGCCAATAAAGTCCTGGCACTGTAGCAAATGCTGCATGTGTATTTGAAGGTTTGAGAGGGAGACAATGAATCATAAAATATCCTGATTGAATGGAGACAGAGTTAGCTTTGAAAGCCACAACACACTTTCTTTGCAGATGTCCAAATTAAAGCAAATGTTATTTTATATATGTGTGTGTGTGTGTGTGTGTGTATGTATCTGTATATATAAACAATCTTGAGCATTCCAATTATCTATTAAAAATGTGAGTCTTTTCTAATTTATGGAGACTGTGAGTTTTAGAAAGGTTTTTCCCCTGTTTGTCCTCCTTGCCAGTGCTAATGGACTAAACTACAGACTCTGTCTTCCAAGATAACAGCTAAGCAGCAATCAGCTAGTGATTTGTACAAGTAGTTCGTACGAAAGATCACGTTTGTTCCTGTGCTGGCCATGTTGCTGTCTTCCACTAAACACACAGACTTTCCAGGAAAAGGAAATAAATTTTCTGCTCCCTATGCTCAGAGTAAAAGGCACAAGAGAGAAACCATGAGAGAACCTGTCAACAGCAGTAAGAAAAGCCATACCAGCCTGGAGAAAGATGAAAAAGTAAAAGAAGACCTCCAGAGAAACGGAAGATTTCATTTATACAGAGAGTCTTCTTGGGGCTTCATAGTAAAATTACAATTTGACCACTGTGAAAGGCTCACCATTCTGGTGGAATAAAGGGGTGAAAAGGGAACAAGGAGTCCTTTGAGGCTGCTGGATATTGGAATATTGCTTGATATTAGCTGCCATATATTAGTATTCTATTATATCCAGCAGAATAATGAAGAAGCCTAGATATAAAATAACTACTCTCATTAAAAAAAAAGCTGAGGTAGAAGAAAAAAAGAGAACCATTTGCTTTTCTTGTTCGTTCGTTTGTTTGGTTGATTGGTTTTCATATTTTCATTTGCTGTCGTGGTTTTTTTTTTCACATTCATGGAATCTGTAGCATGGCTCCAAAAAAGTTTTGGAAGAAAAAGAGAGCTATATGCAAAAAAGCTCCTGGCTGTTAGCAAATTTGGTAGAGATTTGAAAGAGTTAGGTTATAGTTGGAATTTATGATCTTAGAGGTCTTTTCCAGCCAAACAATTCTATGATTCTATAAATTTAAGACAACTGAAAGGAAGGATTCAAGATAAGCAAATCTAAAACGTATCAAGATAAAATTAATAGTTCAGGTTTAATGACAGTAGTAGTATGAAAATCAGTAATATGTTTTCAATGAAATATGTGAGTATGTGCGTGAATGAGATCTTGGAGGAGTGTGTACATCATCTGCAGTTAGCAGTGGGAAGAAAATAAAAAGGACAAGTTTAAAATGAGAAGATGAGTAAGTGCTGTTGGTACTAAAGTGGAGCTGAGAGAATTGTGGGTTTAGTATGTGTATTTGAAGATCTGAGATGGAGAGAATGAATTATATTCTTATTGAACAGGGATACGTTTGGCTTTGAAAGCCAGAAGTCAGCTCTTTGAATATGTGTTTCTAACTGATGTGTTAAAACCATTTTTTCTGATCATGTAAAGAGGAACTGTTGATTTCAGTTAAGCTATAAAGTTCATCTCTTGTTATAGAGAAGAAATAGAAGCAATGGATAAAACACACGAAGTAAAGACTGAAAAACAAATCACCAGAAACTCACCAGTGGAGAGAAAGGTTGCTTAGCTTTCATCTAATTGTGTTTTTTGTTGTTGTTTAATTACCCTATATGTGCAAGTGACAGGAAAATGATGTTAGTATCAGATTGATTGCTGTAGCTGAACTTAAAAACAAGAGAAAAATATTAAAATGAGGTAACATGAAGAAATAGATCCCACTTTAATCATGCCTTTGTTTCCAAACACTTTAAACTGTTTCTCTCAGTAAGGATAAATGTACCTCCATTATTAATAGGAGTTGTGACTATCAGATCACTAATTCAACAATGTCTGTATATGTAACAAAGTACATACAGGTAGGTTTGATTTTTGTGACTAAAATGTTGAGCATTATAAAAAAGAAAAGGTGAATTAGTTGAGTACAGAAATTATTATTATCGTAAAAGTACTTTGAAAGGTTGTGTAGCATCCTGTGTAGTTTTGCAGCATTAAGGTTAGAAAAAAAGTCACTTTGTGCAGGGCTATATCTGGGCTGTTTTTAAATGCTTACAGGAGGAAACTGATGGAAACAAAATTTATGGTCAAACCTAGATGTTTGTCATTTATGTAGACTGATCAAAACTTTCTGTATGTGTACAATTTGCAAGCATTCCAATTTAATGAAAAAAGAGTATATTTTTGCTAAAAGAACCAACTAGGTAATGTTAGAAATATACAACTACATTAAAAGAAAAACATGTTGCCACTGGGGCCATATAGTTGCAAATCCACCTGTTCACTCAGGGTGTGGTAACCTAAAATATGTTCTGCTTTAATCTCACTATTTATCAGTGAAGATAAATTAGAGTAGGAGAAAAATTTCTTGATGGTTTTACTGTCCAGATATTGCTAGCTTAAATAGCAAATCAGCCTGTGAAAAACATCTGTGAAGACCTGCACCTACATCCATCAGATGATTGCTTATATTTTAAGTTAATCATACAGGACTCTATAGGTTGGTTAGAAATGAGTCAATTGTGTATGTAAATCTTTTCAGTGCATAAAGTGACAAAAATATGTGTATCTGCAGCGTAACCTCTAAGAAGGGATGTGATTACAATTACATTATATGCATAGAAATTACCATGTAACTCCATCACATAAAGACTGTATTTTGATAGCTTCAAACTGGTGCATTTAGGTACCTGCTAAATTACTGAGGTGTGTGTTAAACACACTGTCCTTACTGGATCTGTCAGCTGGGTAGCTTTCCAGAGATTACAGTCTGTCAGAGTAATGAGAAAATTACTCATATTGCAGCCATGGTGAGAATTCCTCCTAACTGTGTCTTCCCGCAGCTATAGTAATTTTCAAATTATTTTTACAGTTGTCATTTTAATTGTTATAATGTTTTTTTAACTGAGCAAATTGTTTTGGCTGTAAAAATGCTTAGCAAAATGAGTAATGTACCAAAGCTGTAAATTAGAGGCCATCCACAGGCCTGTAAGGATCATTATGAGGCAGGACCAGGTAGCAAATGGTGGATGACTCCTTGAAGAGCCTTTTCTCAGTCCTGATCAGGAGCTTTTTAGCTCTTTGCAATATCCTTTCTGTTCTTGTAAGTGATGTAGCTTGCAGTTTTCAGACTATCAGAAGGGTAAGTTGAGGTTGCCCATAATAACACTGTGTATGTAACATTAGAAATAATATCTGCTGCAGGATGGGTGATGGTGAACCAGGTGTCATGGGCTGGCCCTGCGGTAGTTTCTGCTGGAATCACAGAGCATTTCTCTGAGCCTCCTTGCTTTTCAGAGTAAGAAGCTGGTGATGCAACAGGACAGATTTTGTAGAAATCTGTCTTCAACTGAATTAAAAAAGAGATACTGGGGCCAAATTCCTGTGTACCAGAATGGAAAGGGCATGCTGGTAGGAAACAGCATCACAAAGCATATAGTCAGAGAAATGGAAACAAAACTGCAGTGTCCCAGACTTCACAACAGTCCAGATACCATCAGTGAATGGACAAGATTGGCTCAGAGTGATGTGTATCCCAGAAAGGCAGGACAACAACGCTACTGTAGCTTATTTCTGTGAATAATACAGAGGACTAACGCAGTAACAGCCCGTACCAGAAGGCAATAGTACTGTGTTAGTGGCTTATGGACAATATTACATCTTTCAGAACATAGAAAAACACCCCTGGATAGCAGGATGACTTTGTAAAGACTGCTGCTAGTGAAGGGCAAGGGAGCCTGATGTGTGAGTCTTCTCAGGAAACTTGTTCAAAAATGATCTAGCGAGTCCTCTTCATTATAAAGATATACCAGTTTGTGGCAGCCCCACAAGCCATCACAGGCAGAGATGATCATTTATTGACGCAGGATGACTGTTGTGTGATGCTCAATGAGTTTATTACATGGAATTATTCACACCATAGTTTGCAAGAGCCTGGTGCTCCCCAATTAGCCTCAACAGTCTTAGCATCATGTAACAGTGGATCTAACAATCTGTTTCCCAGAGTCACATCCTGTGTCAGAGCCTGATCCTGTACAAATAGTCTTCTCAGTTGTAACAACGCTTTCTGGGAATTGTGACAGCGTTTTAAATGGATAAATCCTTCTGAGTAATATGTTCATACATTTTAAATCTCCTGTCTGCATTTTTCTTTCTTTATCTTAACTTACCATTTGTGGAGCTAGACTAATATTAATGGAGCTACAGCATTAATCATAGGATAAAGTGCAGAGCGCCTGTAAAATAAGACCAAACTGAATATATGACAGTTTAGGCAAACTAACATAATTTTCCACATTCCATACAGAGCTATAATGAACTTACCTTATTTTTCCTGTGTTTGTTTTCAGGTTGTAACCACAGATCCACTGCATACTTCTTGAATTTTTTAATTTGGTGTCTAATTTTCCCAAAGCATTAGGCAGATAATTTTGAAATGACCACAAAGCAGGCATTTTAAGCAAACAGGGCGCAAAACTGGATTTCAGTCTTTGCTAACATGTACAAGTTGAAAGAGCCAAAAATGCAACTGGGCCAGTGCAAACTCTGTTCTGTGCCCTGAAGCAATCTTACACTAGCAGGATAAGCGATTTATTTGATGATGCAATTTAAAGCCCTTTCTGATTGTGATGAAGTGACAGTATCCTTCTGTAATAGGAGAGTTTGTTATAGGAAATTTTAGTGAAAGGCTCTTTTGTTCTGCCCTTACTATTTTTAAAATCACTTTTCATTAACTGTGTTGATGATCCTCCTGTCAGCTTACTTCGTGCACAGCCTGAGCATTCTGACTAGAGATTAAACTAAAGTTCTGATTTTTTACTTTCTTCAAAGTATGAATTGTTGGGTTTGTTCTTATTACAGAGAAAAGGATGAGTCAAGATAGGCTGTTCTGAGAGTGGATTTAGTCTTAAGGTCTGGATTGTATGACTTTCCAAAAGATTTAGTGGTTTTGCCTTGGGTTTTAATACTTTAAAATTTCAGTTTCATGAATATTTGAGTATTTCTATTTTAATGTCCTGAAAATGTCTGTTCTCTGTGTATAACTTGTCATTCTTTATATCCTAATATTTAATATGAAGACTTTCTACTCCCAATATCTTATTCTTTATGAAACTTCCATTTAATCTTCAACTATATATATATATATTTATATATTTAGACTTAATTCAGCCCTTATGTAAGTGGATATATTTCCCAGGAACTTAAAGGCACTTGTATCTATTTATACAAACCTGAATTTGACCCACTGCTTTCTTTGTGAATAAGGAACAACAAGGAGCTTAGGTCATTAGTCATACAAAATTCATTGGACTCATTTCTTTGTTGTTATTACATAAACACATTAAAGCCTTTGCATCCATAAATTGCTTAGCAACTCATGCTTTTTGTGTTTTCTTGATAAGCCTCCTGAGTGCTCATTTTTTTTGCTGGGTGAACGGTATTGAA
This sequence comes from Mesitornis unicolor, assembly GCF_000695765.1. Taxonomy (NCBI): domain Eukaryota; kingdom Metazoa; phylum Chordata; class Aves; order Mesitornithiformes; family Mesitornithidae; genus Mesitornis; species Mesitornis unicolor. The sequence goes on along the minus strand of NW_010162321.1, from coordinate 13,165 downwards.
TCAGAACCTGAGATCCTTAGATTACCAGCTTGAAACTTGTCTCCAATTTTGTGAGTCTCCCATTAATCAGAACTGTGTATTCAAACCCCAGGTATGGATGGGAGCAAAAAAATGGTGAAAATGGTTGGATTTTGAAGGGTGAGGAGAGAGATTTTCACAAACGTGCTCAGAAAATGTACTGTGGACACTTTGAAGTAAAATTTTCTTCTTCCCTCATTTTTGCTGATAATTTATCCTTTTAAATGAATATATCTGCTCTCCCTTAGTTCATTTAGATATTTTTCGTACTTTCCCAAAGCTTGTTAGCTCAGTCCTTTTTAATAGCTTCTTCTGACTGTCTCCCCCCACTTTTATCTCTTTCACAGAAGTAATCAGAATTGGCTGGAGCTCCCAGTACACATTGGCCATTCCCACTGAGTCAAGGAAATAGATTAGTTAAAATATCAGTGGCTTTTAAAGTTACCCTTCTTTAAAATCCAAACAGTTCAACTTGAGCATTTCACTGATACTTCTTATGTTAGTTGAAGTAACATGAAAGAAGTCTTAAAAATTACTGAAATAAAGATTTCTACCCAATTTTAAAGATGCAGGGAGGGTGGCACCAAGGGAACTCTGAAAAAAGATCCTTCTTGAGTACTTTTGGCTAGAAAAAAGCCTGCTAATTTTAAATCCCCAGAGCACCACCACTAATAAAATTAAGAAACGTATATATTCTGCATAATGCTTAGTCTCAGATAACAGAGGTAATTTTTCTGTTTAAACATCATGATTGGGGTTGTGACTGGACATTAACATATGATGCTCTGATTATTACTGAATAAACAGTTTAAACAAGTTTTAAAGCATTACATGTAATGCTCTCTTATCCACTTAATTATCTGTATAGTTGTGTAATTGTTTTCTGTTTTATTATCAAACTTTTTATATATATATTGGCAGGAAAAAGGTTCAACAAAAGGGGAGAATTATGTGAATAAAGAGAATAAATCAGATTTGTGAGAATTCATACACTGCAGTATATAAGAACATGCAACTGCTTTCAAACTAGATGTTAAAGTTGAAAATAGTAGCTGGCATGACATGGAAAATCAGAGTCATTTATTACGTCAATAAGCCAGGGTTCTGAAAAGTCCCATTATCATTTTTGTTTCACTCTGAAAACCTGACATAGAGTGGAAATTGTATTCTCATGTTTTCCTAATTTCCTAAGTATTTTCCAAAGTAATGAAAAGCCACAAAGCATTTCTTATGCCTCGTCACACTGCCAGATTGCTATTAGTGGGGCAATAGCAGGTAAAATGGAAACGATGGAGCCAAAAGTCACTAAAGGCTTGGGAATTTGTGGCCACTGATGATGTGAAGTCACACTGCTATCGAAGAGAAACGGCTGATGAATGAATGGTTGGAATGCCTTGGCTTGCTATGACCTAGACTGCTTCCTAAATACATCTGAGAAGGCCGTCAGTTTTTCCCCAGTGTTAAAGGGGAGAAAGAAAAAGATGTTTGTAGCCTTCAAGAGCAATCTGAAGTGTACCCTTATGACCTGCTGGGTACCTTGTCATACTTGGTAAACTATCTGAAGGGGAGAAAAAAATTATCTGTTGAAGATTCTGCAGCAAATGGTTTAGTTCACTTTATTTTTCAGCCTTCACAGTACTGTCTTTGCAGATTATTAGGCTTTTGGCAAGTATGATAAGGTGCTAGAACATTTTACAAAGAGAACAGCAATTATCAAATACTTCTGTGATAATTCATTCAATATAATATAAGTAAGGTAGATGGAAGTGGTAAGAAACAAGCAAATTAACTGACTAATGTTATGAGCACTGACTATAGAAAAACCCAGCATGTAAGCATTTAAGTGTTGTCCAGATTAACCTAACATGACAGGCAAGTTATAGTCATTGCAGGAGTACAGGCGTTAAGGTTATTAGAATTCCTCGAGTATTCAATTTAATACAATTCTGTGAACAGAAATGTAAGTACAGAACTTTGTTGGGCCTGATGCTCCTGAAAGTCAGAAGGTGTTTTATGATGCTGTTTTCTGTAGAGAAAAGAAGTCACAGAGATAGCTATGAGGCAGTTGAACACTTTAGTGTTCAATGTCAGCTTCAGTTGGAGATCTGCAGTTTCTCCTCTATAGCTATAAAAAGACTAAAAAGCAGCCAGTAAATACAGTGGGTGAAACAATACTGAAGTAATATAAAGCCTATTTTATATAAATTGAGACAAACTGAGACTACAAATGTCTTTGGTACATCTTGGGAGTCTTGTTAAGTGGAGCAAATGGAACTGGACAAAAAAGCCAAGCACCAGGATGAACCAGACTAGAAAAGAAAGAGGTCGGTGTGCAGAGGTTGTGTGAAATCTAGCTGGGTAAGAACAGCTTCTGTGCTGTCCTTGAGACCAAGAACAGATCCCCGAGGTTCCCAAACCTTGGCTGGCACCAAATATCTTTGAAAGGTTTTGACACTGTCCCAGATGTACCCGTTGACACAAAGGATAATAAACCATTGCTGATCTCATTAACTCAACCAGCAGAAAGCAAATATAACCTTGCTCATGAACTGTATATAGAGGATGACATTTCACAGGACTGAATACCTGTTCTTTCTACTTGTTTTGGATTGTTCATCTGGAAGATTAGGTAAAAAGTCTCTTCACTGAGAGTATCATTACAAACTAGAGCATCCGTGCACAATTTTTCTGGCTTCTTTATCTGTAGGCCCTGTAACATACTTACAAAATGACACTTGGATTTAGGCTGTAAATAAGGGTCATAGCCAAGTTGAGTCTCATTTGCTGCTGAAGCTGGAAAGAATTATCTGAAATCATGGAGTGCAGGAAGAAAATAGAGACTTACGTGTTTAAGATTGCAAATACTGTCCAGTTGAATGGGTTTATGTCTCTGCCTCTACTATGGAAGCAACTTTGTAAAATTAAACTTACCAGATATGGTGTGTTCCTTATTTTTGGGGACTTATACTGATATGGAGGGGTCAAATTTGTAGACATGTCTAGTATATACAGCTGCAGCTGAAGTCAGTGGTAGTTGTCTTTTAAGCGTAAAGAAAGCAATATACTGGTAACTACCCTCGAAAGTCAGTTTGCTGATGTTTCAGATTGACTCCTAAAACTGATGAAAACTTTTGAATCTATTTTTTCTGTTCCAGTACCTCATCTTTAAACTGAGGATAACATTAATCTTCAGAGAGGCTTATGAATATATGTTAATGCTTGTGAATTATTCATATTCCATTTTTATGAACATGCCAAAAAAACCTGAGGAAATTAACAATTTGCTCCTCCTAGCAGGGATTGGAATTTCTTTTTGTGGTTAAAATAGTGGCCTATTGAAATGTACTGGTATCATGTAAATGAAATTGTTTTTAAAGTTCACCTTGAATACAAAATAATAGGATTACACTTCTTTTGAACGTAAGTCACTTGCAAATACAGGTTATGTACAAAGTTGATCAGAAGCTGAGCTCCCTGCCTAGGAGAACTTTAGTTGGAGGGACTTGATATTGTTAGATGGAGATGCCAGCAGAAGCAGGACAGAAACTTAACAGCCGCAGTATTAATGCTAGTGTTGCTTGAAAAAGAAAGAAAAGAAAATAATTATTGTTGGACTCCTACTGAGTTCAGCAAAAGATCTCTTCATGACTGTCCATTCTTTCTAAATGAAAGGAATTGAATTAACAAATGCTTGATTCCTTCACTAGTTTCACCTTCTACAGAGAACACCCACAAGATCTTGAATGATGACTGATCTTTCAGATGAAAACAGGTCACCCTCTGAAAAAGGACTCTAAAACAAAATATTGAATAGTTGCTCATAAAGTGGCACTACTTATTGTGTACTCTGACCAAAATAGGGGTTCTGAGCTTAGAAAATAACAAGTTCATATAATAAATATCATAATACAGGCACAAAGTATCAGAGTAACTGTTGTGGCAGAAATCTTTTTTCTATGCTAGATTGATTCTTTAAATCTTTATGCTAGATTTTACAAGTCTACTAATATTTTTTTCAATTCTGTGTATCCATCGGGCAGAGGAGCACAACATAAACTGAGATCAACAGACTATAAAGTCTTCTCAGAGAACTCAATCTCATATATAGTAAGTGATTTTACATAAAACTTTGCAGAATAGGGTGGAGAATATAAACTAAAATCTTCCATTAAAATTAGTTAAATTCAGAATTCATCAAAGCATTTTACCCATGTATTCTGCCACATCAATGAAAAAATACTTAGTGGAAATACATCTGTGTTTGTAACACTTTCCTGTGGATATCTTTTGAGGTCATTTTTGACCAGAAAGGGAAAGAAAGTGAGTGAAAGATGCTCACAGACCAGCCTTAATGGAAAATTTGAGGGTTCTTTTAATCCCCAGACACCTCCATCCTCTTTGAGGCCTGTCCTTCCCATTGTCCAGGGACTCCCGTCCGTCTGGACTCAAGTCCATTCAGGTACTGGAACCATCCCTCAGCATTGTGGTAAGCAGTAAAACCAGTAGTAGCTGCTGGTCACAGAATACATAGCCAATACTATAGTGGTGTTTGTCTTTCCAGCAGCCAGGAGCAAAGACCATTTACCATAGCCTCTGTATTCCGCAGAAGGTCACAGAGTTGCTAGTTCAACATCAGTTCCTCCATACACATGAACCAGTGTTCTTACCATGTTTATGATATGTGCATTGTTGCCCTGCTTTTAGAGATTCTTTGACTTTTGATAAACCTTTTGAATGAGCTATTGCTATCTAGAAGTTCAGCTAAAGTCAGCAGAAATACAAACACAATTTCTTTGCAATTAACTCTATTGGCATAACTCAGTGATTAAATAAATACAAAGCTTCTGCAAGCAGCTATGTTTTCATTTTACTAGCCTATGGTCTTTGCACAATGTCAAATGATAGTAGACCTATTTGCCATGGCCCAGTCAATACAACAGTGCCAAATGTATGGAAAACGCTAATTTATCATTTTTGCACACTATTCAGTTACTCTATGTACATAAATGACAATGCAGAACTGAGTCTAGAGAGTCTACAATCTTGAATGGAGCAGAAAGATAAATCATTCTTAAAGAATTTTATCCACGTTAATCAGTTCTGAATAGAACATAAACAGAAAGGAAAAGATCTTCAAACAAGAGTAAACAACAGTATCATATTTTAAACAGATAAAATGCCCATATGTCACAGGGAAAGTTCATTAAGTCACTATTGGCCTAGTAACTCACTAAAATTTTGTTAGGGTGGGAGGAATTAATGATGACCAAAATTCCAAGCCCAAACCATTCAAGGAAGACACGATAGAAATTACAGATGTGTATGTCCATGGATCAACTTTGGGTTTATATAAAGCAATATAAACTCTAGAATGAGTAATGACAAGAGACATTTCCAGAACAGTAAAAGCCCCAACTAGGAAAGCTCCCAAGCCTATTCTCTATCCTACAAGATAACACAAATGTCATCTTAATAATATGCTTAACTGTGATTGAAGTCAAGAGAACTTTGGCCTAAGTTTAAAGATGTTGAACATATGGTTGTGTGATTTACTGGCTCAGATTCTCTATTTGCAGATGTGTAAGGCTGGACAACAGATAGAGATAAAGATCACTTTTTGTAATTCTAGATCTAGACAAAAGTACCAAAAATACTGGGAGTAATCAGAACAACACTGGCTGGAGAGGAAGAAATAAATTTTGGTCCTTTCATAAGGAATAATGCTCTAGATATAAACTTCTGCAAGAAAAAATATCTTTTGTGGTTTTTTTGTTGTTTTTTTGGTTGTTTTTTTTTCTCACATGCAGTGAAAAGAAATAATCCTTTGTTTAAAGACAAAGAAAGAAGTCTGATAAAATGATCTTGTAGAGTGACCACACATTTTGGTTAGATTTAGATCAAAAAGGCTAAATTTAAAGGTCCAGTCTTATGAAATGTGAATCTAAGGGAACTTGAGTTTACATTAATACAGCTTACATAATAGGATCAGGAAAAGATGCAAGTTCTGCCGACTCAGGTTCTCCTTCAAGGTTGGTCCATTATTTAAAAACATTAGAGGTAAAATAAAAACAAGAACTTTCTTCAGTTCACATAAGAACTGGCTAATATTCTAGTCCTGTAAAACATCTGTCTGCCGCCATGAAGCTAAGATCTGTACAATAAGTCTGCAAGCCAGCAATTACATTAGGATTATATTGTAATACATCTATAATTGTGATAGCCACTTTGAAATAATACGAAATACCTGAGCACAATGGGTCTATGAATATTAAGACAAGAAGAAATTATGTTCAAAGAAGGCAGACATGGGAAGTGGAAATTTTTGAATTATCAAATACCTATATTCATGGAAATCTATGGCAATTTTTTCAATATATAGTGCAACTTAAAGTATTAGCCCACAACAAGATACTTCTGAGGGCCAAATTATTCTCTGAACAGTTCAATCTTTGATCCAAGACAGAATCCTTCCTGTAGCTAGGCTTGCACAGGAGCAGTCATCGTAAAGGAAAGGCTCAAAAAAAGTTCCTTAGTGTGTAATGAAAAGGGCAGATTGAGGTTCCAGAATAATCCATTGAAAACCCAGTAGGATGAACAATAATTAAAACCACATGAAAAACAATTGGCTACAGAAATGTTCTTGGTATGCAGTATGTCAAGCTTTGCAGTGCATGCAATGTTCAGCATTGCTATCTGTTTTGGAGATTTGAACAGATGTCTTGAAATGAGGGCATCCTTCAGGTTATCTTCATGTAGTGATCTCCTTACCACAGGCTCTCTGGGGCATTCATGTTTTCCTTTTTGTATATTTTCAAGCTTCCTGCGTGGAAGACTTCCAAAAAGAATTACTAATGCAAGTGAGATGAGGCTACTCTTTCTTAAAAGACACTTGAAATCCTGATTCCCAATGGAGAACTTTATATTCTATTTATACATATTAACAAAATAAAGATGAAGACATTTGACTCCCAAGATTTGTCTTCTAAAGCTGGTACAGGAAATTGTTCCAACCTGGTGTTGCTCGCTCAAATGTCAGTTTGGTACCCAGTGACTACACTTAAGGCTACTGTAGTGTATGTTGTTTTGAAACACCCATTCCAAGGACGTGCCACAAGCATCCCTTATCCTATGGATCTTCTTTAAACATGGATTTGACTGTGCAGGAAAAATTGCTGAGTGCTTACTCTTAGGGAAGCATTGTGGTAGCAAATCAATTCTTCTTACATGTTTCAGTGTAAGTGTGAAGCATTCTAAAGCAAGAAATGACTTTGTAAATAAGTAACATTAGAAGAAGCTTAATCATATGAAAGTTCAATGAGCCAAAACAAAATTAAAGTTCACCTGCTCTTTCTTTCTCCCTGTCAAAGCTTGACTGCTTTCACAGTTTTCTAATCATTCTGTAAAATATAAACTAGGGGAAAAAAGTCCTCTGTTGTCAGTAGCAACTCTTTTGATTCTGATCTTTTTTTGAGGTTATGCATGACCTCCAATAAACTACCTTCAAAACCGGAGGGTTGGAAGATTCTTTTTTTTCCAGGTTGTGTCTTGTAAAGGGCTGCTTTTCAGCCAGCCTCCACAACCACCATGGGAGCAGCTTTTCTCTGTGGACTCACAAGCATTTGTGAATAAAACTTATTATTTCTAGTGCCTTTTTGTGCAGGCTATTGTGTTTGTAAGTATTGATGGTATCAAGGTAACCTTAATAAGCTTTCTGTCATGATGGGTTGCCTTGGAAGGCTCATTTGGAAGAACCAAATATTATCACTTTCTAAATAGAATACACAACTGCATCAAATGAAGCCTAACAGAGATTTCCATATTTGAAATATAATTTTCTTTCTCTACTTTTTATTTAATGAGCATTACAAAACTCCTTGACAAGTGCTATTTTATCCACAGTTAAATTCAGCATTACTATTCCCATATCATTGGCAGAGTAGGAGAGTAACAGGACTTAATGTGGAGCCTATCTCTAAGGAACGAGCCATTGCCAGAACTGAGGCACAGCCCTAGAGTCTCTTTCTCCTGAGCACACCTCATTCTTCTGAAGAAACACTCTGCTGACCTGTGGGGTCACATACCTACTTATGCCTAGCCAGCAGCTCACCCTCCATGGGCCATCCAGCCCTTCTGCACCATCAGCCAAGGCCAGTGCTCATATGGGCTGAATCAGGGAGCTGAGGCAGGTGAAAAAAGATTATATTTTTTTAGATTGTGTGTGTGTGTTTGGGTTAGCTTCCAGATACACCAGTCCCTTGGTCCAGCTGACTGCATGGCTGCTCAACTGCTCACACTGGCAAAAGGGAGGTAGAAGGGTTGGGTGCAGGGATGCCTCTCTCAGGGACAGCTTGATTTTAGGCTGGTTTAAGCTGGCCACACAAAACCATACCCATATCTACATAGAAATGGAGCCTTCACAGATCCCTATGGTTTAATAAATGACAGTGTAACTAGTACATAGCCAGTACAAATTAATTCAAGAAAAGACTTGCCAGCTGCTTTCAGTGAGGTCAAGCAAGTGACATATTTGTTTACTGCACCACTAAACATTCATTTTTAAACTGCTCATCAGCAATTCCATAGATGTTGTATATCTAGAAAGCTCTGTTTTCATTTGTCTCCCAAAAGAAAGAGGTTAGTTCAAAACATCACAATGTATACTTTTCACTGACAGATTTCAGCGCACAGTGTTTACTTGGTTGTTTGTGTAGAAGCCCACTATGCATAAATCAGTGCAGAGAAGTAGAGAATTGTTTTATTACACAATTAAGTTTTCAAAAAATGTCTTAATTTCTTCTTCAGGAAATGGCACCATTGTTTACTTGAAACAGATATGTTAAGTGGCCTGGAGGAATTTTGTTTAAGGAGGCAAACTAACCAATGTTGTGAGTAAGAGTGTTGCATTGTTCTTGACAATGGCAATTAGGAAGATATTTTGATCTGAAGGTAATTAGCAAAAATGGCAAAATGCTATTCCAAAACTTGACAAATTTTCTAAATGTTGAAAGCTGAAATGAGTCTGGTTCCTGGGTCAAATTTCAGATTACTCAGAAGTATTGCTTAATACCAACAAGAAACCAGCTATAAAAAATCCCTGTAATTGCCATGGTATTTACTGCAATGCATTTCATATACAGATCAGCAGACCTGACAAGATGCTATGTCAACATCTTAAATCCCTCAACTTTTCTTATCCTGGGCTCAGATTAGCAAGATGTTACTGAGTAGAAAGACTACTCTCAGTCCTTTTTTCACATGAACTCCTCCTCCAGCTCCCCTCCATTGCTTTTTCTCAACAACAGTATCCATAACCCTTCCACTTTCCAGTCTCTTTTCCCCAGACTCCAGTCTTCCCACTTCCTCAAAACCCCTACGGACATTCCTCACCTTCCTTCTTCCCATTTACTTCTCTGAAATCCATCAGTCCCTAGTCCACTGAACTTCCCACCAAACCTTCCTGGCTCTCTCCATTCTTAGTCCTGTGCTCTTACCTAAGCAGAGCCCCGTTATGCCACAGGTGCAAAGTTAAATTACACCATTCCAAGGATAATTTATTTTCAAATTACATCTAATTCTGTGTGAACTGTTGAAAGAGCAAATATAAGCCAATTTAGAGAAGAAAGATAAAACTGAAACATTTTACAACTGTCTTACAATACCCAACACACAACACTCAAGACACTTGTCTTGAAAGAGATCACGTTCCCATGTTTCAGCTCCCAGTGGAGCAGAACTGACCTGTTCCACCACAGCACATGATAATGTGTTGTCATGCGGTAGCTCAAAATCTCTGCTATATGCAGATTTTGCTGTTTGCAAGATGGGATGAGATGCTTGTCAGGGAGCAAGTTGCAGTTCCAGATCCTCCAGCTAATTCAGTGCTTGTCTGAACAACTCTAAACTATACCAGCTGCTAACAGTCCCCTTCGGGATCATTTTCTAATTGCAGATTACCAGACACAGCAGGGCATCCCTTTCTTCTCTGGGGTTAATCCTTGCACTGGGATGGAGGCAAGGAGATTTATGAACTAAGTACGCCAGCCTCAGCTGAGAATTGCCTGTGTGGTAGAGACAGCTAATAAGTTGGTGAATACTTGAGCGATTTCTGATGCTTTTGTGTTCTTTCATGCAAGGAATCTATCTTTTGCCATACTAATATCAGCCTGTTAAATAATCAGTGTGGATATTATATACCAGAATGGCTTCACTGCAGTTTATTCATGTGATGGGTATCTGGGTCTAAGCTAATTCATGACTGTGCTGTCCTATCAGATTCATGTGTTTGTGTCATCACTTCTACTGAACTCACTTGTCTGGTCCGTCTCACTGGAGAAAGCCTTTATCTCACGTTTTTCCCACACCTGAAGCTGTAGTCCACATGCCTAGGACATGATTTCAAATGAGAAAGTTTTAACAGCAGTGGTAATCCTTGAAAAAATTAATCCTTGTTAGTGACTTCTTTGTATTTCTCACCAAAAATACTTTGAAGCTTCAGTTAGTGGGGCACTCGTTTTTCTCACTAAACTTTGGAAAGTGCAGGAATCCTGTATGAAAAATGACAGGACACTGAGTAAGATTTCAAATTCCAAGATGGGCTCTGTGAATGGCTCTCCAAAATCACAAAAGTTTCCAGAAAATCTTTTTACTGCTGAAAGCTATTTTAACCGAATGTTCATAAAGTTTCAGTCTCGTGGTGCTACGTAACTATTGCGTGAAGGTTTGTCTTACCTGTTGCTTGTTACATGATTTTCTTAACGTGTCACTAGAGGGCAACACAGCTACTCACATCACTACACCACGCCGGTATATTCCCAAACTGAGATCCACAAGTCATAATTTCACGTCAAAATTTGCAATTTTTTTCCTCTACAAAACGCTCGGGCGTTAGCTTTACTTGCTGAATAGTTTTGAGTGGACAAACCTGAATGTCGCTGAGAGGAGAATGGTTAATGCTGTTTACAGCAATAGGAGTTCTCTGTTTATCTGTCTTCCTCATAGGGGTCATTGTCCACTGCAGTGCTAAGATCAATAACTGCAATTAGCTGAGTATTAACACACACAGGCCCTCATTTTGAACTACCGATGCCAATGGGAGATTTATCACTGACTTAATTTCATACAGGGTTTGGTCTTTGGTACTAACTTTCATTCACAATTGCATATACCAGAATATGGTTTGCGCAGGTTGGTTTAAATTGACCTCCTGAAAAGTGATTTGAGAGAAATAGGTATCTTTGAATTTTGTGCATGCTGGAAAGAAATAATAAAAAAAGTTTGATTGTGACACATGTAGCTCAAATATTGCCAAACAGACTGACTTGTCTTAACTTGCAAGCATCTGGCATGGAAACAATTATAATTTTGAAAATTCCTAAATGCAGTAATGCTCTCATTTAACTATGACTGTGTTGGCTACATTAATGGGTGGTGTAATTTCCAGAGGAGATAACGTCGTGTGATTACCTAGTATCAAAGGTGATTTTAGTAATTTCTCTGAGATTATGTCTTTCCAGCCCTTTGTGGTTTTTACCACGTTGCCCACACCCTACTCTGTCTTGGAGTCAAAGTTCTCTCTGATTCCGTGTGATTATCTCGGGACAGTTTCCAAGTATGTACATGTTGGATTATCACCTGGGTGTATTTTCTTCCCTGCTTACTCAAGTGGTGTCTCCAAATCATCTTCCATGAAGTATACACACACACACACACACGTATTTTCAAGCCTGACAAATTCTAATATGAAGCTCTCACATACTTGACTCCTTTATTACGATGTATGTGCTTCTTGTACATTGGGATACTACAAATATTTGCACTGAAGTATAGTTTGTTGGTTTTTTTTCTTAAAGCTTTAGGGTAAAAAAGAAAGGTACTTTTAAATTTAATCGTAGCTTTTTATTCAACAAGAATTTTTTATTAAATGCACTGTCTTCTATTCAGAATGCAGGACTTGTTATTTGGAATTGGCTCATATGCTCATTTCCTCCAACATCCTGACATTGACCAGCATAGCAAACTTCAGAAGGCAGCAAATGAAATCCCACAGCTGGTTATAATGCAAATTGCCTTTTTTCTTTCTCAGAAAAAATATGCAGAATTTACAAATAGTTGTATCCTAACACTCAGCTATATCCACATCATATTTTAAAAGAAATTTAGAAGCTATCCTAATTTTTGTTGCTGGAGGCCAGCTTCACTTTTTTCTCTTAATCCTTTTAAATCTTAAAGACAATAAAAGGTGATGAAAAAGTCTTTGTGGTGAATCCCAAGACTGGAATATCCCCAAGGCAATGTGGTTAGTGCAAAACCAAGTGTTTTTGCAAAACAAAACTTGGTTTTACAAAAAACCAAGTTAGTGGATTTAATTCTGTAGATACAATCCAATCCTTTCAGTAAATGAACACAAGCCTATTAAAAACTCATCTTAAAAAATGTCAGGCAGAGATTTTGTTAAATTTAGGCAACTAATTTCTCTCAGGAGTCCCTCTATGTGCAGCAGGTCTCGTCTCTGAGTACCGGGTGCTGACACCCTGATTGCACCCCAGGACCACACAAGGCGCTGAGGGAGAGGAGTGGTATGGATGGTACATGTCAGCGGGAGACGGGCAGCTCGCACAGCTCCTGTTAAAATAAAATAGCCATTAAAAAAAATAACAATTCTTGTGAATCAAAACAGTCACCAAAAGTCAAAGCATTAGCTTTTGTCCCCCCCCCCCCCAGCCCCTTCGGGAAAACAAATAA
>NW_010162321.1:0-358 GCF_000695765.1 Mesitornis unicolor | reverse complement strand
CACGCCCCAGCGGCGGGCCCAGCCAGTGTGTCCGCCACGACACGAAGTCGGCCACCAGCCCTATGCTTAAGCCCTTTCCTTCCCCTCAGCCTCCAAGAAGGGGCAGCCGAAGGAAGAGAAAGAGGAGAGGGTTGGTTTCACCCCGAGGGGCTGCCGAGGGCACCAGGGAAGGGCTGCGCCGCTGACAGGAGCCGTGTCGCCCACAGGTGAGAGCCGCAGGAGGGAGGGGAGGAGGGTGTGTGTGTGTACCCCTTGGGCGGGTCGGGGGGACCTGAGTGGATGAAACCCGCGTCAGTCAGGGGTAGGGCGAGGCCGGCGATGGGGGATGGCGGCCCCCGCCCGGTTTGGGGCTCCAGTT
>NW_010162320.1:0-1183 GCF_000695765.1 Mesitornis unicolor | reverse complement strand
ATCTGTTTTCATCACTTGTGAATTCATGTCGCTTCCCACATGTGGGCTTAAAGATTCAGGTTTCCCTTCTCTTTTCAGCTATGATACTTCTTCCCATCATATCTGGTATTGCTCACAGTCATAGACCATGCAGGATTAATGAAATGCAGGTGTAGATGTCCCTTCACACCCTGGACACTGATGGATCACTATTGCACTGCCACGTTTGCTAACACAGAACATTTTGCTGTTCTGTATTCACATGCTGTTCTGCACTATGGCTGGCTTATACAGTAAGGCTGAACCACATCAGCCTGGTAGAAAAAATAAGTCAAGAAAAATAAATAAGGAAAAAATCCAGATGAGAACAACTTCCAATAAAATAAATCAGGACTTCAAGAAACCAGCATCACACAATGACCCTTCTTTCTCAGTAAGAAACTACTAAATAACCTCCAATGGCACTCAGACTCTCCCTCCAGAAGTAGTTTCTTTGCACTGATGTTCCCAATGTTCTCATTCTAATTGCCCTCTTGTCTTCAGGTGATAATATATTTGCCAGTTTGCTGCAACTGTGCTTTTGTTAACTTTATTAATCCTGCTTTTCCAAAGATGGTTTGTCATAAGCAGTAATGAAAATATGCAATCCATCACCTGGAAGATGATATCTACTTTTCATTCACCCCGAAATATGAAATCACGGTATCAGTTCTCCACAACGCCAATAAAAATGACTTGGTACTACACTCTCTAATTTGGAGAACTGTCTTTTTCTTTCATATTAATGCTAATGTTTTCTCTCTTAGGGATGAACACCTTAGTAATTTTCTCCTACATGCAGGCACTGAAGCAATCTTCAGTGTTAACTACCTCTAAAACCCTCACCTGCATTTGGTTTATCATGCACCATAAAATACTTCCCCCCCCCTTCATTGGTATGCAAGAAAGAATAAAGACAATTTTTTTCACTTTTTATCACAAATACATCATAAAAGGTAAAGGGAAAGAATTAATAGCTCGGTAATTACATTTTAGTAAAAAAAAAGACAACAACCCACTGGTGAAGAGGTAATGACTGCAGCTGCAAGCAAGGACTTGCCAGAGATTCAAACCAGCTCTTGTCAGCTTACATTGGGACTGCAGATTTGCCATCTTCCCCCGTGAGGCTTGTGGAGCCTTGCAGAAGTGAAGTAGGAGGCTACAG
>NW_010162319.1:0-605 GCF_000695765.1 Mesitornis unicolor | reverse complement strand
CCCAAGCCCCCCAGGGGTCTCCCCAACCCCTTGAGGGTATCCAGAGCACCCCCTAGGAGTGCCCCTGTCACCCCTTGAGGGTGTCCCCAATCCCTTGAGGGTGTCCCCAAACCCCCAGGGGTGTCCCCCTTCCCCCTTGAGGGCACCTCATAATCCGTAGGGCTGTCCCCAAACCCCCAGGTGCATCCCAAGCCCCCCAGGGGTGTCCCCAATGCCCCCTAAGTGCATCCCCAACCCTTTGAGGGCGCCCCCAGCCCCTTGAGGGTGTCCCCATTCCCCTTTGAGGGCATCCCCAGGGGTGTCCCCAGCCTCCTGAGGGCATCCCCAACCTCCTCCATCCTCCCTTTAGGGTGTCCCCAGTGTCCCCCAGGGGTGTCTCCAATCCTCTGAGGGTGTCCCTAGCCCCCCAAGTGCATCCCCAATGCCCCCCAAATGCATCCCCAACCCTTTGAGGGCGCCCCCAACCCCTTGAGGGTGTCCCCATTCCCCTTTGAGGGCATCCCCAGGGGTGTCCCCAGTCCCCTGAGGGTGTCCCCAACCCAACTCTCCACCAGGGGTGTCCCCAGTCCCTTGAGGGCATCCTCAGCCCCCCAAGTGCATCCCCA
>NW_010162318.1:0-18105 GCF_000695765.1 Mesitornis unicolor | reverse complement strand
AGGCAAGGCTGGGGCCGCGCCACCCACACCTAGGGCCGCGCTGGTCATGGCCTGTGCCAGAAAGAAAGAGAGGCATGCCCTGCATCACCCTTAAATACATCAATTTGCAGGGATGCTGCTTGGCTTGGCCCTGGTCAGAGGTGGGTCCGTCAAAGGCAAAAGCGGGAGTTTTTCAGGTAGCTTCTTCAAGGGCAATCTCCATAGCCCTTCCCCCATTACCAAAGACAAAATCAAAAACCCCCTCACAGAAAACCCAATACATAACACAACAATGTCAAATAATGAGATAAGAAAGAACATACATTGTTATATATTCCACTTCCAAAAAGTTCTTTTTCAGAGTGAGGTCTTGCTTCTTTTCCAAAGTATAATTTTCTTTGTTTTTTTGTTTGTTTGTTTTTTTGCAGCAGTCTCTTCCTGAAACATGCTTTATACATTACCTGTAGGATTGCTAAAATAAAGTAGAAATTATTTAATCAGGAAAGGATTTTGGATTTGTTTTCTGTACTTTTTTTTAGTATCGAATCAGTCAACTTAAAGTGTTTAATCTTCTTAAAAATTTCTTTTTTCTCTGTGGTTCAAAGTGTGTCTACAGAGTCATTGCAGAAGAAGACAAAGGAAATGTTGGTTAGGTTTTACAGAACCAGGCAGTGAACTTAAATGATTCAATTTCATAGTAACTGTAGCCTAAGAAAACTAGGGGTAGTAGTTTTCACAAGATCCAATGTCTATGAATCAGTGTTCCTATTCAGTGTCTAAGAATGTAAATAAAAAGTATTTTAAAAGAATTTCATTAATAAATAAACATTTTATTTTGATAATTCTTTTGTATTCATTTGATTTAAGGCATAAAAACTGAGGGAGAAATCGTCCTGCAGAGTTTTCCAGATAGATTCCTATGTAGATGTATTTCCTTCACTAGGGATCCATTTTGAATGAAATAATTCACTGATATTTATCTAAAAATAAGTTTTAGCCCTAGAGTATCTATTAATTTCTTCAAATTACTTAAGTGAAGCACATAACTTTCTGAGGTACTTTGTAACAAAATTTGCGATATTTTTAAATATGTCTGTACGAATTTCCTTGCAGTTGCAAAGTTTCAAAAAGATAATCAATCTTTATATGATGTCATTAAGCTGCAGTTTCCCTGTAGGCTGTAATATGAATTGCAAAAAGTGTCTATTTTAAAGCCATTAACATGAAAAGAGCTTGCCTGAAGCAAAAAATCTGTGTGTTCTTTAATAATATCTAGTTTTTAATCTATGTATGAGTAGCTATTTTCTAAAAATTAATGTAGCAGCCAATTAACACTTGCTAAGATAGACTATAAATCTGAAGATAATGAGATGGAATGTGTTCTCATACATATGCATAGCATTATTCTTTAATAATTATTAGATTTGGTCAGATATTTGCTGATTAGGTAAACTGACATTTTTCAAGTATTCATAAACACATTTCATCGACTCCAGTAATGGTGTTTTTGGGACCTAATTCTGCTCTTGGGAAAGTTTTCATAATTTAAGCATAGTCCTGTTCATATTGGTGTACTTTGCATCTTGTTGATGAGGTACGACAAATGTAATCCATTGGTAATGCTAATTTAATTTCTCTGAGAAATATATGAAAGTGTTTGCTTCTTTTGTTGACGTGGAAGAAATCACCAGGGAAACTGGGCAGTATATTTCCTGCTGCACAGCAGTGTAGTCCTAAGTCTACTGTACTCAATTTATACTGCTAAGTATTATAATGATTAATAGTATAATAGCCACATATTTCATTACTACACCAGAGTGAAATCACATACAAAGTTTAAGTGAACTGAGTTATATGGCCAAGAAGAATTATGCACCTGCCTTTTTATTATTATTTTATTGCAAGTGACATCCTGATCTTCCTTTCTTTTTTTCCTTTTTTTTTTTCCTTCTTCCACCTCTGCAGAAGTTATTAAGTTAAATAAATCTAACAAACTCCTTTGTAGCCCAGTAGATGAAGCAGCTGACTTGATTTTTCTAGGACTCAAGTCCTTTCTGGAGCTGATTTCTTTTGTCTTTGTGAAGGCTTCAGGAAAAGTGTTCTGATACTAGCTTAAGTAGCTAGATTCAAAATACACTATAATTGCCCTTGTTTATAAAAAGAAAGCACTTTGGGAAGCAGAGAGGAAGGAGCTGCCTTTTATGTTGCTGTTAAACCTCTCTCTCTCTGTCTGCCAGTACTAATCACAGCGGCACAGACCATTTTCCTCTCTCATCCTGCCAGTTAATGAATACTTTCCTTGCTTTCTGCAACGTAGAATGGATTAGGGGAAGTCTCTAGGTTCAGGGGAATTTTTATTACCACAGATGCAGAGTTTGAGCTAGAAGCAAACTCATAGCAAGGGAGAAAGCTCCCAAGGAAAATTTTAGATAAGAACAAGGAAGGTATGGAAATCAAATATAATCAGGGATGAACACTCTGTAGCTCCTGTGACCTGTGTGGTTTGCAGGCACTGTAAATTCTGCTGATGTGGTGGCATTATGGGGTGGCAGTGGGTCACTAGGGAGCCTCATGAAACACAGTAGTGCCTTTGAGGGGCATGAGTAGTGCAGAGAGTAGTACTACTCTTAGCAGACATAGTTATTTCCTATCTCCAGAACTTGTGATGTATATGCAATATGTGGTTTGACAGTCACGAAAATATGAGATTTTGATATTTGCATTGTCAGAAAAGCTTGTCATTCCTGAGTTAGGTATTTTTAAATTTGAATACTGAGTCAACAGGCCATAGTTTTCTTGCCTCAGGTTATGTATTTCCCTTGCTTTGTGACCCATGTTGTGATTTATATTTATTTTAATGCATCTTTTTTCTTGTTATTATTTTTGACCATTTCCATGTGGAGATAAATGCCTTTATTATATATATTAGCAGCTTTTTGACTCAAACCTACAAATAAATTCAGAAGATTAAAAAATAATGCTTTTAGGAGGCTAGTAAAATATAATCTGACTCCTACACCTTACATCTGCATATTAAGTAATCAAAGAAGAAGGTCAAGACTTCAGAATAATAAGGGAGAAAGGCTGAAACTGAACTTTTATTTTATTAGTTAAAACCCTTCAATCATGACTGTCAGTAGATGTCTCAAGAACACTCATGTATCTCAGGCCAGCTGGCTCTGGGCTCTCTGCAGCCATTCACTGCTTCTTCCACTGATATGTCTCAGATGGGAAGATTTTGCCTCAGATTTTGCCTTGGATTTTTTCAAATGGAATAACAGTACTCTCTTTCTTCTCTGTTCCTTTTTGATTGTGACAGCTAATTTCTGTTTTCTGTGATTACATTTCAAATGAGAAGATCTTGTAATGTCGCATTTTAGGTTCAGTGTTGCTCTCCAGAAAAGAACTTGACAATCTTTAGGCTTTAAACTGTGATGGAAAACACCATTACCAAATGGCTTAAAATCAATAAGGTTTACTGCAGAGCTTTACCACGTGGAGTAAAAACAATAGGTTATGTGAGAGATCTTTTCAAGAACAATAATGATGTTAACTTTCTCAATAAGGTAATGGTTGGAAAACATGTATCATCAACAAAAATCTCATCAGTTGGTCAAATTATTTTAATTCACGTAACCACATAAACATTCCTAGAGCTCTGAAAAATGGCAAAATTTTTTTTTACTGTCAAACGTCTGTTGATAAACTATAACTGGAAAGAAAATATTCCTTTCCAAATCACCAATGTGTGTAAAAAAATATTCCATATATATATCTTTTAGATATGCTACACTTTTGTACTCCTACCAGTGAATGAGGATTTTGATAAAATAGCACTATTATTATATCTTTGTATGACACCAAAGGAATTAAATTTTAAAGAACTGTTCTTCAGTGTTGATCAGCAACAAACTGATCTGCAGACGAAAGTCCAGAGGAGATCAACAAGAGTTGGAGGTCTAAATCTAGAAAAGAGAAAGGGAGAGTGAATTGAAGATTTTTAGTTCGCAACATAAGTAACTGAAGAGAGTCCTGATAACAGTCTTAAAAATTATAAAAGCCTGCTTCAAAGAGAGAGGAAATCATCAATTCTTTATGTCCAGTGTAGATAAGACAAAAAGTAATTGGCTCAATTTTCCACAGGGGAGATTTAGGTTAGACATTAGGAAAAATGTACTAATAGAAAGGACCGCTAAAAATTGCAATAGTTTGCTTTTGGGTGCTACCGCTGAAGGTTTTTCAGAAACAACACTGGTATTTTGTCATCCTTGTCCTGCAGCAAGCCCACTGGCTAGAGGACCTTTCAAGGACCATTGCTGCCCTTTGAGTTTTATGCTACAAATGACATAATCTTGTGACTCTGACTTGAAAGCTACAAAGTGTTAGCAGAGAAAATCCTTTTCATAATCAGAATTTTTCTTGATCCAATCTAAATATGACTCTTTAAGTAGAAGAAGGATTAAAGGAAAAGAGAAAGAGTAAGCACCAAGTGACTGGACAGTACATCAGGTTAAAAGACTTTGTGGGTGAGATGAATGAGTTACAGGGAAGGACAGAATAGGCAGGCATATAATTAAGTCAAGAAAGAAAAAAATCCCATGCTTTTGGGGAAAAGAAATTACCTTATTTGTTTGAAAGTAGTGAGTGGGTTTGAGGGGAATGTAATGTTATATTCACATTGTGACTTTCAGTTTGGAAAAACATAAACAGTATTTATGCAAATTTTCTCAAAGCTGGTTGCTGCTAGAGAATTTGCTTTAATCTCCTCTTCCCCTCCCCCATCTTAGCCTTTTTGAAATTGCTGTGTTTCAAGAAAACAGGAGAGGAGAGAGAGGGAGACAGAATGCCTTCCTACAAGGCATTTTCCCCGGCAGTTTGGGGCAGGAAGGAATCTGATTAAATACAGATCATATTCTTCATTTTTAAATCATAACTTTACTATATATCAGGATCACACTCTCCACTCACTAACTGCAAACTAACCTTGCAGTGCTGTAACCTTTAATACCACAGCAGCTCTAGCTTGCTCTGCTTCTCTCAGGCTGTAATGCTAAGTCTCCAGCTCTGCAAGCATTAACCAGTTCGTGCTAACACCCTGTGTAATCACCATTAAGCCACTGCTGAAGGCTGGAATCACAGTAGACTGAAGCAACATGTGGCTTACCACTGAAATATTAACAGCGAGATTTACTATCAGGGCTCTGCAGTTTGACCATACTTTCCATTTTATTACAAAACCTTTCTGTTTTCTGTTCTTCCAGTAACAGGCATATACTCATATTTTGAAGCTAGATTGTTTCTGCTCTTTTTCTTCCTCAACTGCATAATGTAGAAGGGTTAAAGATAAAAAAGGAAGGGAAAGGCAACATCTCAACACTGTTCTCTAAAAGGACACATTTACACTTTGCAAGATTCAAACTTCTACTGAATTCTTCAAACATCCCTGGTATCCTGGCAAGGTATAGAGACAGAGGTGAAGATGGAGGAGGGAGACAGAAATTATGAACATTGTGAGCTATAACTTATAAATTTTTGCCTTCAGACCTCCTGAAAGTGAGGCTAAATTCCACAACTGATTTACAAATATTCACTGTCATCTAAGTTTCTCAGTATTTAGAAAAACCCTATATTAAAACAAACAGGCAAGCATCTGTATGTGTGGGCTGGAATTTTTTTTCTTTGTTGAGTGTTCCTTGGTTTGTTTGGGTTTTTTGTTTGTTTGTCTGTTTTTGGTAAGGAAAGGGCACATTTTTTGCCCAATAAAATATCCACTGAAAAACTAATTATAATTTTTCTTGTGTAAATATGAGGTTGCATAATTTGGCTCAATAAAGCTTTTTATGACAGTTACTGATTTTAGAAGTTTAAGATTCATTATTTGTTCATTTTTATTTCTTATGCTTTATTTTATATGCAGAATGGTTTTTTTGCACAGCCACCAGTTACTATTGGCTGTGAAAGGACTGAGAGAAGAATGTGGCTGCGACTACAAAAATGAAGGGGAAAGGAAAAGCAAGAATTTATTTCAGATGAGTTACTCTGGGGCATCTAGAGATTTGGTGCTGACCTTTGAGTTTCAAGGGAAAAGCTTTCAGAAAAAAAGGAAGAACAAGTGCTGTTCTAGATATAAATTCGCCTATATTTAACTGCCATCTTGGATTGGTTTTTAACACTGAAAACATAAGATGAAATAAAATAGAACTCAGAACTGCCCCTTAATCTTTTTGAATGGCTTACATGCTCCTGTGTTGTTTCAAGAATAGAACATATTTTTTGGAACAAATTAATCTCAGATGCAATTGCTGTTACTTAATATACTCTACAGTGTATTTCTAAATTGGTAATTGAAAATCATAACAGGAAGCAATAGGAAATGAAGGCCATGAAACTCTTATTTCCAAGTACACAGAGAATGCAAAGAATTGAGAATAATGTATCTAAATTTTTGTATACATCAGAAGTTTTAAACATAAATTGAAAAAGTTAAATTATTTTTTTCAATTTCTACCCCCAAGAAACAACAATAAAATAATTTTTATTACTGCTGCTTTATAAGTCAATATCACAAGCAAAACCATAATAAATCTTCTAGTAAGCAAAGAAGTGACTGCATGACTCTGATGAAAAAAAATAACCTTTCAATTAGTGTAAGGTTATATTGCAAACATATTTCTACAAATTCTTTAAACCCAACCAATTAATCAGAATACCTTGTATAATCAGAACTAGTTATTTTCATTTTTGCATAAATATCCATTATTTTTATTGCACTGAATGCAGTATAACTTCCCTCCAGCCAGCTTCAGTGCTAGGCTCACAAGCAGTAGCTCTGCTCCAAGGCTCAGCAGTTTCTCATTATGCACTGTGCTCTTGTATGGTGTTGATGTCCAGGTATATTCCTTCCACCCTGTGATGTGTGCTGTCCTTGCCTCCCCCACCTAATGCTGAGGGTTTTTATAGACAACTTCTGGTGCTGGCTATGAATCCATCGATCCACACAGTGGGGTACCTTTCCAGCAGTTTCAGGTACTGCTTTCCTGTCAGGTAGTGACCCATGCCCTGCAGTGGTGCTCATCACACTCAGTTTCTATTTGCATTGCCTGGAATGCTGCAACTCACTATACTCAGCCTCTGACTGCACAGTACTCAGCTCTCAGCAAAGGTAAGGCCCTAGTAATCCTGTGTCACAAGACAAAATACTGAACAACAGACATTAAGACCCACCAGTGCTGTGGAAAAATCATGTTACTTTCTTAACTGGAGATAAGCAGGATCTTGTCCTGCATATTACTAGAACTTTTCCAACTTTTCTCATTCAACATTTACACAGCTGAAGAATTTTAAAAATACTGATGGACATGTTTGAGTGGAAGATTAAGAAAGAAAGAAGATGACTGACTAAATTCAGAGCAGGTGCATAACATTTTGAGTTCCTAGTCCATGGCTATATAGTGACATATGATATTTTGGAGGTGTTGCATTCTGTGGAAATAATTGATTAGTGAATCAACCAGGGAGATTAATTGTACATCTTCTTCCTATGTTTATGAAGCTTGAAGAGAATGGAAAAACAAGGACTTGTCAGAGGGAACCTGTTTAACCATCAAGTACTTGAAACTGCTGGGATAGGACACACTTCCTTTCCTGCCTTGCTCATGTACTGACAAAAGTATTTCAGTTTCAACAGAACTGAAGCTACAAGCCACCACAAGATAAAGGTTTATTTAACCGAACTTCACTGTGATCTGTAGAACTAATATTTTAAGTAACAGAAGACTTCCCTATTGATCAATGTTTCTTTCTGCATTATGATTTTTCTATATTTAGATTATTGGGCTTTTAGAAGTTTCCTTTCACATAGCTCTTGCTGCAGTTCAAGACAAGCAAAAGCTTCTGTAGCTTTTGATTCTTTATTTATTAACACTGTTGCTTAACTATTGATATTTTCTGTTGGGCTTGTCCTTTAATTGCGGATCTTTTTTACTGACTCTGCCTAATATGTGATGAAGCATAAGCTGTTACAAGGTCACCACTAAGCTGAAACAAAACAAAAAGAGGAAATCTAAATATTTATGTCTCTTGGTAGTAGGAACTTGCATATTTATCCATTTTACATATCTGTATATTTTCTTCAAACTTTTCAACATCAGACTTTCAGCACTTGAGCTACACACAGTTACGCCAGAGTAGCAAGTGTTCAGTCTGCAGGACAGTTGCTTAGCAGTTAAGATTTCTTTCCCAGTGGTGGTTTGGTGAAAAAAATCTACTTCTTGCAAAAGCTTTTGGTTTCAATTAATCAGCATTTTCTGACAGAAAGCTGTGTAATTGGAAAATCCCCAGCAGATCTAATTATTGTTTTAATAATTAGTAGCCAAAGAAAGATCAGGTATCCGAAGAATTTAAAATAGTGATAATGATGATTATCATATTCTGCACATTGTAGTGCTATACCTGTCAATGTATGTATTGAAATATCTCTAGATAAGGCTTTTAAATAGTATCTGATGATAATTGTCTGTAGGTTCTGGGTTTGCAGTATGCTTAACTTGGTAGGGAATTTTTCCTGAGCTTGCAATGAACTGCTAGGAAAGAGATAGACGTTATTTCGAAGGGGTCTTTTAAAATTTACATCGTCTCACACAGTTGCTAGAAAAATATGCCATGAATATCAAGGTATGCTGAAAACTGCAAAGTAAGAACAATTTGTGGCTTATTTTCCATTGAAAGTTCCATGATGTTACAGACAAAGAACATATAAGAGCATAAGAATACAGAGCGAAGTAGAAGTTACAGAATGGTATAACTGTCTGCAATATTTAAAATATAAAATTGTTATTTTAAATTATCCATTAAGAAGAAAATATTTATTTTTTAAGCTTTCTGCTGTTTGTCAGAGACTGATTCCAAACTTATGCAGACACGTTTATAATTTAGAAACTTTTTTTTCAGATGAAATTTTTCATAAACTCTTTGTTTTAACAGGGTCTTTTTTTTTTTTTTGTGTGCTTAGTGATGTAATGTCAGGGTCACTGTTGGTGTTTCTTGACTTGATGTATAGAGACTAGTGCAGTAAACTTATATAAGCTTAGACTTCTGTTGAGTTAAAAGCAAGACATTTTCAGCTGGTGGTGCTGATTTAGTTCTATAGTACTTTATTAAGAATATGCATAATCTCAGCTGTCTCTGTTTATCCAGTTATTACAATAATTGTGCTTAACTTTTGCTTAATATGGGTGGTTATTTTATGAATTAGAACGTTTTAAATTGTCATACAGTTCTCTGGGAAAGATTAACAGTTTTTAATAATATTTTAAGAGTCTTATTAGTAAATGGATTGAATTTTCAACAAAATATTCTAAATATCTTTTTAGTAGAAACTTGACTTCATTTCTTAAATATTCTTTTCAGGAAGTATTTATTCTCCTGCCATTTAATCTGAATATTTCCTTATCACAGTTCAAGATATAAATCCTGAAAGAAAAGACAATAAAGAGCTAATAACTGTAGGTGCCATAGGTACTATATATTGTAGTTGTATCTATAATTCTAAATAGGTTGTAAGATATCACAGAATTATTTTGCCTGAAGAATCACTGTCAATGCTAGTAACAATACATTTATTTTAAACCTATATTTTTTATTTAATACTGGCTTCAAGCTATGTATGTTAGGAAATGTAAGAAGTACAGAACATAACTCTTAATTTGTGAAACCTCAATTCCTAGTAGCTGTAAATACTATATAGCACCATTTTTATATGCAGAGTGAAGTAATTATAAGTCTATCCACCTCATTCTGCTAGTCCAGCAGAGAAGATAACAAAACAACCCCACTTTTTATACATTCTACCGGTATCTATTAAGTATTTATTGAGGGAAATGGATGCAGATTCTAGTTCTTAGGTTCAATATACATGCCCATTTCTAGCTCTTGTATTTGTTACTGCCTTTGACCTGTTCCTCAGAGCTACATGAACAATTTGGAAGTGTTATGTACTAAAACAACTTTTCTCACAAATATAATGTTTAAACCACACATTTATTTTCTTTATAATTTGTAAATAATTTTTAAAACATAAAATTCAAAGAGTCTTTCACATAAATAGTCATGTGCTTGCTTTGTCACTTGTTATTCTTGCAAATCATTGGAAACCCATACAAGTGCAATTCGTGCATGTTCCACAGTGCAGAAGAGAGAGCTGCTTGCTTGCTTACTTTTGGGGCTGCCAAATGGTGAGTGTCTTGTGCAAGGTAACACTGCCAATCAGAAGGAACAGGTCATTCCAAGATGGGGTGAAGATGAGCCTTTCATTTACACAGAGAAATACAGCTTGATCACAACTTTTGTACGTGCTCTGGGAAGGATGAACAGGAAAACTGATAAGTAAGTTTCAAGTTTCTCACATAATATTTGAACTTCCATGGACTCTTCTGTAAAATGTTTGGGTTCATATTAATAAATCCAAATTCCAAAATGACTTAGTAGAAAAAAGTATAGAATATTTAAATTTCTTAGCTGAAACAGATAATAAAATTTATTGGGAAGAACTAGGTTAATGGGCAAATTCTTACAAAACTGTAACATACAGTTTTTATCTTTTATATTGTCTGGTTACAAAAGTTTATATCGCAAGCCATGGCAGTGCTTAAAATTTCCACAAACTCTCACGTTCATGTACTACATATTCAATAGGTCTATTTTCATTAATAAATTTAAGTATATGAGGGAAATTGTGTGGAATTGAAGCCTAGGCTATTAATAACTCAAAGTAAAAACTGATTCAAAGTAAATGGTTTGGATAATTTGCTCTGTGAGTTGTGGAGCAGAACTCTGAATTTTAATCTGATTTTAAAATATCAAGGGAGAATATATGTTAAATCATTCTTACAATTTCTGATTGTGGCTCTTTAAATTTAAGAAATGAAAGACAAAATATCTAAATATCTCATTTACCGACATGAAATTATATCATTATGGATTGTGTTGGCCTTTTTGTCTCAATGGGTGATAGCAATATATTTCTTTATAATGTGTGAGAAAACTTACTGAAAAAGAATTTACTCCTCAGCTGCATACATACTGAAGATGTTTTATATTAGTGTGTAGCAGTGAGAGACCATTTAGCATCATCATGGCTTGTATTATTGCTTTTTTATGCTTTTGACTAACATTTCACTCTGTACTCAAGATTCGCAGCACTTCCCATGGCAATGATTTCTGTCTTTAAGTTTTTTCTGAAAATAATGTTTCACAGGCAAAGCTCAAACTATGGCTGCAGTTGAACACATCTAATCACTCTGAGGATTACCTATCTCTGTGGATAATTCGGAGCAAAATTTATCACAAATTTAACACAAGTATGGCCAAGCACTTGGAATCTTATGTCTGTCTTCATTGTTTTCTCTTTATGAACAATTACACATTCACCATTTCCCCTTCCTATTCATCTTGCCTAGAATTTAGTATATTCTTTACTTTATATGAAACTTTCTTCATTGTCATATGTTTGTGAACAAAAATGTGGCTAAATAATAGACAAAATATCTGGCAATTAATAAATAATAGATACTAATGTAATAGTTTCTTCATTATCTTTTCCAAATATTTTTAAATTTTAGTCTTTGTTGAGTTCCCTCATTACTCGTCTTATTTCAAAGAGGAATCATGTGCTAGAATAATTACACTCCACCTTGGGACTGCAGAATTCTGTAAAACTAATTTTTCTGTCTTTTATTTTTAATACTTGAGAAAGTTCATAAGGAAAACAATGGTGGAATTTATTCAAGTAATTCCCATATAGGCTGCAATGAAATCTTCTGTGTCCTTTTTTAAGGCTACATAATCTGATATTAATATTGCCATACTTTACATTACCCAAAAATGCTACTGTTTGGTGAAGCTTCAGTGTGAAAGGTAGGATTTTAAAAGTACACTTTGTCTCTGAAAATGACAGCCAATAATAAGAGTCACATAATAATCAAAATCAGAAAAATATCCAAGGAGTTGTTAAACCATCTACCATATAACTGTAATGGGGATATCCATGTGGCTGAGAACAGAATTTGACTGAACAGTCACTAATAATTTTAATCCTGGTTTTTGGAGGGTTTAAAAAATTATTTTTTTTATTATGATTTTATTTTTTCCCCCAAGCATTATTTATTCTACATTTAAGACCCATCAGGAGAGAGGTTTGTGTTAGTAAATTATAGACATTTAACAATTCTACAAAACCTACTGAGTTTTGTAATGGTAATGATGTACACAGTAAGTGAACTATTATGGCAAAAGATCCCTTAGATGCATCAGCAATGAGTGAAATAAAAGAAGGGAAAATTGACAGTAACTAGATACAAGTGCCAGACCCCCAAATTAAGCATTACTATGATATGTTTGATAGGAATGTGGCATGATCTCTCTGAAGCATTAACAAAATTATTATATCTCCAAGTAAATATTGCAGTTTTGTGGTGGCAACAGTAAACGTTTTACCTAAAGTATTAGTTAAACTGTAAATATTTGGTGAAGAATACATAGCATCACAATATTCAATCTGCCCAAAAGATTAGAATCATAGAATAATTTGGTTGGAAAAGACCTTTAAGATCATCAGTCCAGTCATAACCTGTTCACTACTAAACCATGTTCTTAAGCATCTCATCTACCCACCTTTTAAATACCTCCAGAGATGGAGTCTCCATCACTTCCCTAGGCAGCCTGTTCCAATGTCTAATCACAGAATCACAGAATATTAGGAGTCGGAAGCGACCTCAAAAGATCATCCAGTCCAACTCCCCTGCCAGAACAGGATCACCTAGACTAGGTTGTACAAGAATGCATCCAGGCAGGTTTTGAATATCTCCAGAGAAGGAGACTCCACAACCTCTCTGGGCAGCCTGTTCCAGTGCTCTGTCACCCTCACAGTAAAAAGTTCTTCCTCATGTTCAGATTGAACCTCCTATGCTCCAGCTTGCTCCCATTTCCCCTTGTCCTGTCATTGGCTATCACTGAGAAGAGCCTGGCTTCTTCCTCCTGACACTCACCCTTTACAAATTTATAAACATTAATGAGGTCACCTCTCAGTCTCCTCTTTTCCAAGCTAAAGAGACCCAGATCCCTCAGCAGCTCCTCAGAAGAGAGATAATAATCCATTCAGTGAACAAATCTTTCCTAACATGCAATCTAAACTTCCCCTGGCATAACCTGAAGTCGTTTCCTCTTGTCTTTTCATTAGTTACAGAGAAAAGACCAACACCCACCTCTCTACAACCTTCTTTCAGGTAGTTGTAGAAAGCAATAACGTCTCCTCTTGGCCTCTTTTACTCCAGGCTAAACAAACCCAGTTCCCTCAGCTGCTCCTCATAAATCCTGTGCTCCATTGTTCTGCTTCAGATTGTGAACTTAGTAAGTTTCACTTAAGACATGCCAGTTGTCTGAGTTTTATTTGCCTGCAAATAATACTTAGTGGAAAGTAATAAAAAACCTAGGTGAGGTCATAGGCTCTGGCTGGTGGTCATAAACATCTGAGTTTTGCTGCTGCCACATAGTCAAAATAAAAACCAAACTAGCAAAGGAAGGAAAAAAAAAAAAGAAGATGGAATCTTTTGAGGATCTTTGCTGTCAGAGAAGTTAAAGTAATACTGATTTCCTATATGTAAGTAGAGGCAAATATTAAGATTGCTTGAAAATAATTTCCTAAACGTATTTAAATAATTTAAAGGGAAAAAAAAAAGAAAAGCTTTTAGTCATAAACACAGTAAGCTTATAATTTGATATCTTTGAAGAAACAGGCTTAGATGAGAAAGTAGAAACAGAAACAGTAATCTGAAGTGGGAACAGCTATAGTTTAACACATTCACTCTAACACATTCAGAATCCACCAGCTAGAAGACCAGATATGGAAAACCTAGGGAATAATATTTGCTTCCAAACAGTGGACTTTATCCTCGCAAAGGTCAGTGGCAATGCCGCAGTGATAGTTATGATGATGTCTGAGGAAAATGTGCATATATTTATTCTAGGTGCTGCTTTTTTTTTTAAAACAAATATTTTTTCCAGCTAAGCAATATACTGTCTCGTTGTTCCCCAAAGTTCAACTCTACCTCTTCGGTGACATAATTTTATTCTCTTTCAAGATATGCATGCACTTCAAGGCAACAGAAGACTATTTCAAAAAATGTTGCTTTTATTGCTTTGGTTTTTTCAATTTGTTAATTTAATATCTTATTCAGTTCTTCTAGTATTTCTTGTTCCTTTTAGTTTCTTGAAATTTTATTTAATTTGTGGCATTTTTGTTTTCTTAATTTATTTTCTCCTCATATAACTTCAAATCTATTTTTTCATTTAATTAATTCTTCTTTACTAATTTATCCTTATTGTGAGACAGAAAAGGGGGAGAGGGAATGCAGACTTTAAAAAACACTACTGTTTTCTCACCCTTATTCTTTTCTTCCCTGTCTTTATCATTGTTTTTAAGATATCTTAATACTTCACCCTCCGTTCCCCTCTCCTTCTCTCTGCATAGAATCAGTGCAGATACCAGGAGTACTTCTCCATGATCATTAGAATGAGCACCTTAAGGAAGAAGAGCTCAGCTCTGGCACTGTGAATTTCAAGCTACATAACTGAATTCATTTGGCTGTTAGATAGGATACAACATGGAGCACAGGGCAAGTAAGAGAGGATAACCTGGATAACCTCTAGACAAATCATTTCAATAGACTCCAAAAGAGTTTTTTGACTCCATTTAGTTACCTTCCCACCCCATCCCATTTTGAGAACCAGAAGTATAATTAATGTGATTCATTCTGTAAGAGGCTTACTGTGGAAGAACAGGATGAAAACCAGGCAATTAATGAACAAGCTGCCTAAGAAATAATCTTCTTTAGTCTTTAATATGTCACAGGGCCATCAATATTCCTGTTCACCTTATGAGTTTTGTTAACCTTTGCCATTAAACTTTTTTCTTTTTTTGTCCCCACCTTTTTCTTCCCTTCTTTTCTTTTCCTTGTGTTGTTCCCTGTATATTGCCTCTTTTGTCTCCTCTTGCTTATCAGTTCTCCGCAGTTTCTACTGCTATTCTTCCATTATTTACTTCGTTTCAAATATCTTCTTTTTTATTCAGAAAATACTATTTATTGCTTAAAAAGCAACCTCCCCCAGACCAAACAAAAAAATTCTGCATGAGATACATTTAACACTATTATGCAGAGGAACAGGTTAATGTCCCTTCAAAGTGTTAACTGTCCTATCCGATACCCTGTACCATTTATTATGTAGATGTCTTTGTAGCTTACTAATGGAATTTTTCTGTGTTTACGATTTCTGATGCAATTTCTCTTCTTTTAATTCAAGACTGCTGGTTTGAACTGGATTCAAAATGTAACTGTCTCAGACTAGATGAATAAGGACAAATTCTGCTGTTAAGCTGTATGTTCTGTTCAAAACAGATTTTTAAGATGCTACATTTTTTGTGTAAGTTTTATTTGATTTGGCATTGTAGAATCAAACTCCTAGTTTTTAGTGTTTTTTTCCCTAAATGATTCTATTTCATTTTTATTTAAGGCTGCCAGGCATATCATTGATCTTCTACAAGTGAAAAATAATGCACACGGAAAAGAAAAGTCTTAATTAAGTGGTACAGCCTAGAGAGTATGAAAGAAACTTGCTAAAGACTGTTGCTAAATATGTAGCTTTATGTAATGGCACAGTCATATATGAAGCAACTGTTGCACTTGAGCCAGCTTAGAGAGTTCTTGTCCCCATACATGTATGGTGCTGCCAGAATTATTTATTCATTTGCACAATGAACATGATCAGGGTGAGGTCCAACCGAGAAATTGTATAACACAAAGTTCCTTATTTTTTCCTGAATTTTCATTTTGTATATCATAAAGCAACATACATAATTGTATAGCTGCTATGTAGGGAGCAATAGAGAGGCAGAAAAGAAGCCCGGAGCTAGAAGAAAGAATCTGTAAATATTAACACTATGGTATTCTTGTCCTGTATTTAATACCGCTCTAGTTAAGTGATGTATAGCTGGTATCTGCTTCACTGTAAAGCATGACAGCTTGAACTGTTCTACTCTTCTTCAAAACAGCTAATTATTTTTAAAGAGGTCTACTGCTTTTCTGAAACAATTCATCCTTGTATCACAGAATCACAGAATCACAGAATGGTAGCAGTTGGAAGGGGCCTCAAAAGATCATCCAGTCCAACCCCCCTGCCAGAACAGGATCACCTAGACTAGGTCACACAGGAATGCGTCCAGGTGGGTTTTGAATGTCTCCAGAGAAGGAGACTCCACAACTTCTCTGGGCAGCCTGTTCCAGTGCTCTCTCACCCTTACAGTAAAAAAGGTTTTCCTTATGTTCACATGATACCTCAGTTAGCTTTGAATGAAGTGGCTAGGCATCTTAACAATGGAATTGCTGAAACAGTAGTATTTTTAGTGCCCACTTCTAAAGATTGTATGTACTATTTAAAGCTTTGAGATTTACTGCTGGGGATCTGTGGAATAATTTAAGTGTGAATGGTAAGGATTCAGTAGTAGTAAGTATCACCATTATTGAATGAGCTGATCAGTGCATTCTTTATCCCAACTAATACACTCCATAATTACTCTGATAATGAATGTTTAGTCTATGAAAATCCCAGAATTCTTCTTGTGTTTCTTGAGAATTTACTATATAATGGAAAGGGAAGAGCTCATGGTGGTTTAGGTGGTTTTAGCAGAGAATAAAAAATGGATGATCAAATGTAAAAATAAAGGATTTTATTTACATTCGGTATTTTCTCAGTATTTCAGTGGTTGGATAAGCAGATGGAACACATTTTCACGTGACCATAACTGGCAGGGAATACATGAATTTCTAAGAAAGTTAGTTAGCTTCTAGGCATTAGGATCAAAACTACCAGAATTGCCCTATGTGCAGTTTTAGAACACTGCCAATATTATTAATTATTTCATTCATATGTGATTAAAAAACCAGCAACAATCAAACAGACTTTTCTTAAGGAAAGATTTAAACAACTCTACAAATGATCTTTCTCATTTCTGTGTACGGAAAACTAGATTTAAAGCTAATACTCTGAACTTAGAACTACTTACATTTCAAAGCAGTTTTTCAGCAGAAGACTGTGACACTGCTTCTTTTCCATGAGCAATGTCATTGGCATATGTGCTATTATCTGTGGACATGACAAAAGACTGTATTATTTTATAGGTAAATCACATTGCTTTGCAGTGCAAACAGAGCACACTGAGCACACAATGCTGTCATTTTTAAATGCTATATTGGGAAATAGAATTGCATAAAGTCAAGTCATTGGATTTTGTTACAATGTTGAAAAAATTTACAAACATGAATTTCTCTAAATCAATTAACTCTGAATTTCTGGTGAACTACATTTCATAAAAGAAACAGTCATATGTATGGAAATGGCCTACTTAATTCCTTTGTTGTTTGCATGATTAGGAATAAGTTAGTAGGGGGGACTATTTATTTTAAATGAGAAACAACATTTCCCTGGCCCCCCACAGGACAATATAATTTACAGAAATTCTTCACAGGCTTTTATTGGTCCCAGCTGTGAACCAAAACATTAGTTATATGCTTTCAATATTATTTCAGCAACTCAGCATGGAAGGAGAGTTCTAACTCCAGCATCTCTTCCTAAATCTCCTGTTGTATTGTCTAACATTCAGTGCCGTGCTGTAACTACAAAGCAGAAGGCAATGCTTTAATTACATAAATTAAATATTGCACTGGAACCAAAACTCAAAAATG
This sequence comes from Mesitornis unicolor, assembly GCF_000695765.1. Lineage (NCBI taxonomy): Eukaryota > Metazoa > Chordata > Aves > Mesitornithiformes > Mesitornithidae > Mesitornis > Mesitornis unicolor. The sequence goes on along the minus strand of NW_010162318.1, from coordinate 334 downwards.
ACAGGGCTGCTGACCCTTAATGTGTCAGTGTCAGCCAAAGGATACTACTATGCAATCCTGCCTATGTGAGATGGCATTATTCAGTGTCTTCTAGCATGACTGTAACTCCTGACTGAAATCTTGGAGAAACTAGGACCTTTCTCCGTAAGCACTTCTACTGTTGATTTGCTCGGTATAACAGTCACCAAAATGCTTTCACCACTGTTTTTCTTTGTTACTGTATAAATACTCAGACTTACACCTTACATGAAGTGTCATGTAGCTCACTTACCTACAACATCAGGTTCAGCTATTGAAGAGATAAATCACAGAATCACAGAATCACAGAAGGTTA
>NW_010162317.1:0-1449 GCF_000695765.1 Mesitornis unicolor | reverse complement strand
GGTTTTGGGGTGGAAAAGGGGGGGTTTTGGGTGGAAAAATTAGCCTCAGTATGACCAGTTGTGAGTTTCTCTCTTCAAAACCCGTATCTGCAGTCATCTTTAAGGGCATGAGGGGCATCTGACTCCGGTTTAATGTCGAAACCGAACCGAGAGCTGTTTAAACGCTGCATTTTCAGCGCTGGTTCTGCGCCCGTTACCACCGTGTTACGCGTCTGGGCGCTTTCTTTTCTCGCCGTGTTTTTGGAGGGCGTCGCTTTGATTTATGTAGGGGTTTTTTTGCCGTTCTTAAGGCTGCTGCTGCATCCTTCTCCTTCCTCAAGAGCCGGTCGTGCTACCTGCTACTTATTTATGTCCCCGGGCTGTCTCTTTTCGATGCATTTTTCAGTAGCTTTCGCTGGTGACAGTGATGTGAGGAGGGATGAGGAAGGATGGCTCCTCTCCCTCAGGCTATGGAGGGGGATTACAGTCGTCAGGGGGGGCAGCTGACAAGCAGGAACAAAGAAGGGTTTGGAGGAGCCCCCTGCGAGAGCTGTGACAGCCCTGAGCGTCCCCGAGCGATGGGGGAGCTGGGGGAGTTCAAGTGGAGAAGAGGAGGTGAGGGGAGACCTTATCCCCTCTGCAGCTCCTGAAAGGAGGGGGTAGAGAAGGAGAAATTGGTCTCTTTTCCTAATTAATGAGGGATAGGATGAGAGGAAATGGCCTCAAGTTGTGCCAGCGGGGGGTTTAGGTTGGATATGGGGGGAAATTTCTCCATAGAAAGGCTTGTCAAGCACTGGCAGTGGCTGCCCAGGGCAGTGGTGGAGTCGCCATCCCTGGAGGGGTTCAGAAAATGGCTCCATGTGGCACTTGGGGACGTGGTTTAGCAGTGGAGTTGACGGTGCTGGGTTAACGGTTGGACTCGATGATTGTAAAGGTCTTTTCCAACGCAAATGATTCAGTGATTACCAGACATGGCGCTGCCTTTGGAGCCAGTTTGGCCTGGGCTCTGGACCCCCTTCCTCTAGGCCTGGGCTCTGGATCTTCCCCCTTCTTAGGCTTGGGCCCTGGACCCTCTTCCTTCTTTGGCCTGGGACCCAGGTCCCCCTTCCCTGGAGGTCTGGGCCCCAAATTCCCCCTTAGGCTTGGGCCCAAAACCCCTTAAGGCCTGGGCCCTGGAGCCCCCTCCCCGCTTAGGTCTGGGCCCTGGAGCTCCCTGCTTAGATCTGGGCCATGCCAAGAGGAAAGGGAGTCCTGACTCGGCACGGGACAAAGTGGAAGCCTCCCGTGTTGGCATTTCAGATACTGAAGCTTTCATGCCTACCGGTGAGAAAGGGGCTGTTGGTCCAAGCCCCAGGAGTTTTTCAGTACCAAGACTAAGGTGCTGAGGGTTTATTTCTCCCATGTCTTAGCTTTTTTGGCTGCTGTGCTGGTTTTGACGGACAGCTTTGTTGCTACTTAAGAATCCCCGTC
>NW_010162316.1:0-603 GCF_000695765.1 Mesitornis unicolor | reverse complement strand
GGGAGAAGCATGGGGTGATGAGGAGACCTACAGGGCAATGGGGAGAGGACCATGGGGGGATGGGGAGAGGACCATGGGGTAATGGGGAGATCCATGGGATGTGATGGGGAGAACCATGGGGTGATGGGGAAACCCATGGGGCGATGGGAAGAGGACCATGGGGTGATGGAGAGACCTGTGGGGTGATGGGGAGACCCCTATGGGGTGATGGGGAGAAGCATGGGGTGATGAGGAGACCTACGGGGCAATGGGGAGAGGACCATGGGGGGATGGAGACCCCCATGGGGTGATGGAGAGACTCCATAGGGTGATGGGAAGAACAATGGGGTAATGAGGAGACTCCATAGAGTGATGGAGAGACCCCCCCATAGGATGATGGGGAGATCTGTGGGGTGATGGGGAGAACCCCGTGGGGTGATGGGGAGACCTATGGGGTGATGAGGACAGACCCATGGGATGATGGAGACCACCATGGGGTGATGGGGAGACCTATGAGGTGATGGGGAAAGAACCATGGGGTGATGGGGAGATGCCCATGGGGTGATGGGGAGACCTATGGGGTGATGGGGAAACCCATGGGGTGATGGGGAGAGGACCATGGGG
>NW_010162315.1:697-918 GCF_000695765.1 Mesitornis unicolor | reverse complement strand
ACCCCTGGACCCCGTCCCCACCGCGTCGCTCCGGCCCCTCCGCCACGTCCTCATCGATCTGCCCCGGGATGCGAAAATCAACGGGGGGTTGATCCCGTTTGGGGCTGGGGGTGCGAGGTCGGGGCTCGATGGGACAACCAGTGCCCTGGAGGAACTGGAGGAAGTTCTCCTCGATGGAGCCCTCCCGGCTGGGGAGGCGGCGGCCGTACCTAGGCCGGCCG
>NW_010162315.1:421-682 GCF_000695765.1 Mesitornis unicolor | reverse complement strand
CCAGCCCGCCCCGGAGCTGCCGGTTGAGGCACCCGTAGAAGAAAGGGTTGGAGGTAAAGCAGAAGTACCCGAGCCAAGTGACCACGGTCTCGGCCGCCGGCCCCACCAAGGGCTGGGTGCTGAGGGCGGTGTAGAGGTGGAAGGAGAAATAGGGCAGCCAGCAGAAGAGGAACTGGCCCCCCACGGCCAGCAAGATCGCGGCCGCTTTGCCCCCTCCGAACGTCCTCTGTGGGGTGGTCCGAGGGGCTCCCGAGGGGGGGG
>NW_010162315.1:0-231 GCF_000695765.1 Mesitornis unicolor | reverse complement strand
CGGGGGCTCCCCGCCAGGGAGCAGCCGCGGCCGGCGGGCACCGGCGGGCGGTCGGGGGACAACCAGCCCAGCACGGGGACGAGGGAGGTGGCCACGGCTTTGAGCCAGACGCCGACGAGGACGCAGGCCACCAAGCCCACCGTCATCCTCACCTCGTAGCGCATGGGGTGCACCACGTAGTAGTAACGCTCCACGTTGATGGTGGAGATGGAGAGGATGCACATGCTGATG
>NW_010162314.1:0-514 GCF_000695765.1 Mesitornis unicolor | reverse complement strand
AGAGCCTGGGACTGAAGACTGCTGCTGCCTCTTGTCTTGTTTATTAAGCCAGTTTGTAGCCTCACAAATCCTAGCATTCTGTTTTTCCTTGATTCCCTTCGAAGCCAACTTTTGCCACTAGGCTTTCTCTGGAGCTGCACAGAGCCTGGTTTCAATATGGCAATCGTTGCACTCCAACTCTCACAAGAAAGGGTCTAGGAATTAAATCTCTAGCTCGATATCTCCTTTAATGGGAAGTGCTTCTGTAGCCAAACAAAGCTTTGAGCTGTGTCATTCTGTGTTTGGCTATCTCATCAACATTCGCCTCCAAATTTCATGGCTGGTGGTAGGAGCTGTCTCTCAAATGGAAACGGTCAAGCTCTTCTCCCACACCAAAGATGCTAGGACTGAAGACTGCTGCTGCCTCTTCTCTTGTTTATTAAGCCAATTTGTAGCCCCCAAATCCTAGCTTTCTGTTTTTCCTTGAGTCCCTGGGAAGCCAATTATTGCCACTAGGCTTTCTCTGGAGCTGCAC
>NW_010162313.1:0-1843 GCF_000695765.1 Mesitornis unicolor | reverse complement strand
CGGCAAGTCCGTCAGGAACAAGGGCAACCTGACCCAGCACCAGAAGGCTCACGGCCCTAAAAAAGTCCACCAGTGCAAAGAGTGCGGGAAGACGTTTAAGAAAAACAGGACCCTGATCCACCACCAGCGCCGCCACGCTGGCCAGAAGCCCTTCCAGTGCCCCGACTGCCAGAAATCCTTCATCTTCTCTTCCCATCTCCTCCTGCACCAGCGCATCCACACTGGTGAGCGGCCCTACAAGTGTGGGGAGTGTGGGAAGGGCTTTACACGGAGCTCCAGCCTGATCTGGCACCAGCTGACCCACACTGGTGAGAATACATACCAATGTGGGGAGTGTGGGAGTGGCTTCAAGTTCAGGAAATACCTGATCAGACACCAGCGGACCCATAGCAGTGAGCGACCCTACAAGTGTGAGGAGTGTGGGGAGGCCTTCAAGCACAGCACCGACTTGACGAAACACCAGCGGACCCACACCGACGAGAGGCCCTACAAGTGTGCACAGTGCGGGAAGGGCTTTGTGCAGAGCTCCAACCTGATCAGGCACCAGCTGACCCACACCGGGGAGAAGCCATGCCAGTGTGGGGAGTGCGGGATGGAGTTCAAGTTCAGGCGCTACCTGATCAGACACCAGCAGATCCATAGCAGTGACCGGCCCTACAAGTGTGGGGAGTGCGGGAAGGGCTTTGTTCAGAGCTCTGCCCTGATCAGTCACCAGCGCATCCACACTGGTGAGCGGCCCTACAAGTGTGGGGAGTGTGGGACACGGATCTCCAGCCTGATCTGGCACCAGCTGACCCACACTGGTGAGAATACATACCAATGTGGGGAGTGTGGGAGTGGCTTCAAGTTCAGGAAATACCTGATCAGACACCAGCGGACCCATAGCAGTGAGCGACCCTACAAGTGTGAGGAGTGTGGGGAGGCCTTCAAGCACAGCACCGACTTGACGAAACACCAGCGGACCCACACCGACGAGAGGCCCTACAAGTGTGCACAGTGCGGGAAGGGCTTTGTGCAGAGCTCCAACCTGATCAGGCACCAGCTGACCCACACCGGGGAGAAGCCATGCCAGTGTGGGGAGTGCGGGATGGAGTTCAAGTTCAGGCGCTACCTGATCAGAAACCAGCGGATCCATAGCAGTGACCGGCCCTACAAGTGTGGGGAGTGCGGGAAGGGCTTTGTTCAGAGCTCTGCCCTGATCAGTCACCAGCGCATCCACACTGGTGAGCGGCCCTACAAGTGTGGGGAGTGTGGGAAGGGCTTTGTGCAGAGCTCCACCCTGTTCAGTCACCAGCGGATACACAATGGCGAGAGGCCCTACAAGTGTGGGGAGTGTTCGATGGCCTTCAGTCACAGCAGCAAACTGCTCAAACACCAGCAGACCCACAGCAATGAGAGACCCTACAACTGTGGGGAGTGCAGGAAGAGCTTCAAGCAGAGGAAATCCCTGATCACACACCAGTGGATGCACACGGGAGAGCGACCCTACAAGTGTGAGGAGTGCGGGAAGAGCTTTGTACAGAGCTGCAGCCTGATCAGTCACCAGTGGACCCACAATGGTGCACAGCCCTACAAGTGCGGGGAGTGTGGGAAAGCCTTCAGTCAGACCAATGACCTGATCAAGCACCAACGGACCCACACTGGTGAGTGGCCCTACAAATGTGAGGAGTGCGGGAAGAGGTTCAGGTACAGCAACAGCCTGCCCAGGCACCAGCGCATCCACACTGGTGAGCGGCCCTACAAGTGTGGGGACTGCGGGAAGAGCTTTGTGACGAAGTCCACCCTGATGAAACACCAGCGCATCCACACTGCTGAGCAGCCCTACGCCTGCGACCAGTGCGAG
>NW_010162312.1:0-207 GCF_000695765.1 Mesitornis unicolor | reverse complement strand
GGTCACTGGGACATGGCTTTTGGAGGACATGCTGGGGAGTGTGGCTCAGCTAAAAGAGCGGAAACACAGCCTTGCCTTGGCCCAAAAGCTTTAGGACGCCCAGATTTGAGCCTTACTGGGGTTAAACTGGATTTGAGCCTTACTAGGGTCAAACACACTGCGTGGCTTGGTGGCAGGGCTGGATGTGGCAGAGGAGCTCTGAGACCG
>NW_010162311.1:0-5653 GCF_000695765.1 Mesitornis unicolor | reverse complement strand
TAAAATAAAATAAAATAAAATAAAATAAAGCTGCATTGCATTTTGCAGCTGGCTAATGGAGACCCAGATCTACAGAAGACATGAAGAGTTAATGTGTTATTATGGATACAAATCAGAGACGTGCAAGTTAAGAAAAATCTGAACCACATCCAGAGCCATAACCAGACTGCAGCCCACTTCTGTCCTTGTTATGTCTGTGTTTCTCTCTTGTGAGCCCTCCACCAGTCAAGTATAGGGTAAATTTTAGCTGCATTCCCGCTTGGGGACCCACAATTTAATTTCTAATGATTACAAAAATTATTGTTGTTTTGGGCCTGCCTGGGGAAGAGCCACACCAGCTGTGTGGAAAGGACAAGCTGTGGAAAGGACAAGCTATGGAAAGTCCATAAATCCTCTGAAAAGCATTAAGGGAATTTTAATATTCCTTATCATTAGAGAAGGTTTACATGGCCTCTCTCAAATAATCCACAGAGATTCAATGATTTTGAGAGAGACCCAAGCATCTGCTCCAACCTCCTGTGCACTTTCACACCGCTGCCCCTTGCCTGGAGCCCAATAATGTCTTTGACACTGACACATCTGCCCAGAGGGCCCCCAGGCCTGGGGACAGACACAAGCAATCCTTTACTTCCCCTGAAGACTTTGGGCAGTGATTGTGGCTGAAAGCCTGCGGCAGTGTGAAAAGAGCAGAAAATAATAAGGGAGGCAGGGTCCATGACACAGACACCTGCTAAGGAAGCTCAGCTTCATCCAGGCTGATCTTTCCATGCAACCTGGAGGATGATCCCTGCTTTGTGACAACAGCTTGGCAACATTCTTCTGCCTTTCATCTTTCAGCTGCTGTTGCTTTTGCAATAGTGTTTGTTTGGTTGTTGGTATTTGCGGGACTCCACCCTGGTTTTATTTTTGCCATTGTTATTGCCACTGCACATTGGTCTGCTTGCTACTTTGAGTGCATATATAAAAGATGCTCATAGTGCTTTGCACATACAGAAGATAGAAACACACACACATGTGTGAGTTTACACACACATATGTATATAAGCTTAGAGACAGGTCTAACCCACTGTGAATGTAGTCATCCTACCTAACCTGAGACATCTTAGGGACCAAATTTAGATGTCTATTTGCTGTTGGTGCATACTATCTACAGAAGTAAATACACATCTCTAGAAGAGCCTGCAGGCCTCCAGTGGGCTGAATTGCCCTTTAAACTAGCCCATATCTCTTCATTGGCAGACAGAAATTGGTATGCTACACTTCTTGAATTAGGGATCTCCTTTAGCTTTCAAAGTTTAAAGACCCAACAAATTGTAAGGAGGGCCCTGACGAACCCTGTCTTTATAGTAAGTTTGTTCAGGCTTCTTACTTTCAGGTAATTATTTAAGTGTCCTTCACATTAAGGACACTGGAGAGAAATGGAAGCAGGTAAAGGAAGAGTCACAATGTTCACCAGTTCCTGCTGGCTCCAGTGCTTTGGTTCATCGTCTCAAAAAGGTGAAATGAGGCTGACTGCAAAGGGGCACTGATGGGTAAAGGCATCTGCACATCTGGATCAGGAATGTGCAGTTCCCCCTCATGCCACCAAGTGTCAGTGATGCTCTTAGAAATGGTCTCGGCTGCCAGCATTGAAAATGCTGCTCAGGTAACTGGGCCTTTAGTTTTTGCATTTCTGCTTTTTTACAGAACATTTGGGAAAGAGCGGTGATGTGAGATGAAGAGACTCAGAGAGTGATCTGCTGGTTGTTGTGTGCCTGCTGATCCCAAAGCCACCTCTGGAAAACCTGCAGCTTTTGTCGTGTTTCTGGTGATTCTCCAAATTACAGCAATGCAAATGTTCAGCTCATAGGGAGGGGAGGCAAACACAGAGGGACATCTTAAACAGATTTGCCTTTGATGAGAAAATCGTGAAGGTCTAAGGGGCTTTTGTTACTTCAGCAGTTGATAATTGAGGCAGTCAGCTTGCCAGCTCGATTTTACAAAAGCTGTCTTCTGACAAAAATCCCCTGCTAACTTTTAACGACTTCAGTGGCAGAATATTAAGGATGGAATAATCTTTTAACAAGCAAAAATATGGAGAGACAGGATTTGAAAGGCAACATGCTAGCACACAAGCCAGAAAGCCTAGAGGCAACAGAAGAGAATAAGCAAGCAGTGTTTTTGGTCCTGGAAAGTCATTGAATATACTCTCAGCTACATCACAAAGGTGTGACTGTAGCATGCAAGAACATAATCCAGCAGCACTGACAGTGAGAGCAAGGACCAGGCATTAGCACACATAAGAAGCTTGAACAGAAAGCTCCCAGGACCCCAGGAGGCCTCATTTTGGCAGCCTGGGCTCTGCAGCCCTGTTTGTACTGCGAGAGGCGCAGGCAGCACGGGATGCCAGCACTGCAGGGAAACAACAACCCCACAGAGCTACAGCACGATGGCAAAAGTGTATCGTGGTACCAGCATGGGTGTGTTTGTTCTGATACACAGTCCTTGATAGGAGTGCCTTGAACTCAGGGAGAAAATATCCAAAAGTGGCAAAATGGGCATATACGTCTCATGAAGTCACTGCTTGCATAGCCCCACTCAGGACAGGGGTGTTTGCTCTCACTCAGAGCCAAAATCTAGTTATTTGCACTCTGATTACAACAATTTGGCTGCCTTTCTTCAGCTCTGGTAATCAGAAACTGCTACGCTTATAAGAAAATAAGTAAATCTGCCCAAGCTAGGGCTGATTCTCCACTGCCATATGGACAATTAAAAAAAAAATCACAGGACTGCAAAAAGGGTATCTAATGTATCTACATGAGCTTGGGAGACTTAGGGGTACACAGAGGAATGTGCTGTGTGAGGGCAGGATGGGTGGACTGTTCCTTCTGTAACCTGTGCTGCTTAACCCCAAATAAATCCAGGACTGAGCATTCAGTACTATATGCATTGTAGACTCTCCTATCTGTAGACCTTTGCATCTACAAGAGCAGGATAATAACCTTGCTTTGTTCCCTTTATTTTATCCAGTAGTGATTTACACACACTGTAGGTTTGGCCGTCAGCTTTGAAATCATGCAGGTGCAGGACAATGCTAAAGTGCTGGGGATTTTTACTTAGCCAGGTTTTTTTGCTTTTTTTCATTCTGTGTTTGGCTAGGTTAAAATCAGGAGGGTTCAAAAGCAGCTGAGGTATTTTCTGCCTGGATCTCAGTGACAAGTGATGAGGATTCAGATTATATGTGCTTTCTAACAGTCCTACTACATTTTTCACTGAAACAAATCCAAGTTCTTAAATTTGTATGTAAATAGGAGTTATGCAGGCAAAGTATTTATTTAAAAAAAAACCCAACACAATACAAATACCTATTATTAATGTTATTCCAAACTGTTTTTCCTAGCTAGCTACTTTCACTGGGAGAGAGAAAGAAAAGATCATTGCATTTCCATCTCTTTATAGATCCAAAGAAACAATTCCTGAGTTTGATGTAAATTTTTAATTTTGGTTTTTCTCAGCTACAAACACAAAGCAAACAGACATTACAGTGAATAAGAGAGGAGAAAGCATCAGGGAGCAAAACTCCAAGAGGTCTGTGGAGAAAGTCATAAGAAGATTCATTGCTTGGGAAATTAAACAGGCAAGTTTGAATTAGGAAGAAGTTCCCTGTCTTTAACAGTTCAAATTACTCCCATGGGAACAATACAATGAAGAAAGGCTCCTCATTTCCTTAAAATTTCAGCTGGACACATGATGGGAGACATGTTTTAGCCAAGGCCTTGTTAATCTGGATTTGAGCAGGATATTGGTCTCAGTATAGAGAATTTGATGTGCTTGATGTGGACAACATGAACTTCCTGAATCCTCTTTTCCCATTAATTCAGTGAAGCTATGCTGAAATACATTAAAAAAAATAAAAAAAAAAGGGGGGGGAAGCAAAATTCATCAAGCTCTAAGACCTACATATTTCACATTAGGCTAAAATTTTTAGGATCAGGTTAATTTCTGGTGGAATCAATCTGGCTCCACTGATATTGTGTCTCAGTAGTTTACCCAAGCCGAAGACCAAGCTGTTTTCTTTGGCTCAAGTCCCAGAACACTTGAAAGTCTGGAGAACATTGATGTGATTTTTCAGCCCCCTTCTTGATGCCAACTTTATTAATCATTTTTCAAAGCCAATCTTCACTCCTCTTTTAATAAAAAGCTGACTTTTCTACCTGGTTCAAACATCAGTAAAGGTTTCTCTTAGGTCAGTGCACTTGCACTGTCTCACACTCAAACTTGAGGGAAAGGATGTGTCGGCACCAAGGACTTTTGAGCGCTTCTCGCCTTTTAGCATCGCTGCCACTTGATGGCACCAAAGCCCAGGGAAAGGTCTTGGGCTGAAAGGTGGGGCCGGAGCTGGGGAGGAAGAGCATCACTTCAGGGTGCTGCGATCCTGTTCCCATGGCCAGGCACCTCCAGCACCCGAGGCCACCGCGGAGAGGTCTGAATGTTTCAGCATCAGGTTCACGGCAGAGCAATCCGAGTGGCCTCTGTCAGCTTTTCTCCAGGACTCAACTTGTGCTAAGTCAGTGTTGAATGAATTCACACAGCATCTCTCTAAATTAGGCCATGGGATTTCTGACCTGTTGAAAAGCTTCCAGTTTTTCTCACAATCCTCTGCATAAAGGCCTATGTTTGCATTTCTCAGGGATCACTTACCTGTGCAGAGGTGAAGCACAGGCACAATGTAGTCCTGAAACACAATTACAAATTAGACTTGCAGTATCTACCACCCTCACCTCTTAACTGTGGGTGTGGACCAGGTAGCTGGGGATGCTATCAGCTGGCTTCTACCTATGATGTGTCTTTTTAGGAAGGGAGAAAAGCAGCAACTCTTCTTTAGACCACCATGCCATACAGATCTACCCATGCAGGGCCTAAAGCCCAGACAACAGTTTAGTTATGTGGGAATCACAGGTACAAGGATGAGCAGCAAGTGGGAAAAGCAGCTCCATTTTCTTTCTTGAAATAGCCTGGGTCATTGTGTTACTCCAGTGACAGCACTGGACTTCTGAAAAGCCAGATTAATCCACGTTTTTGTCCCCTGACAATTCCCTTCTAGAACACAGAAGCTGTCCAAAGCAGAGTGCCTGAGGTTCCCTTCCCTTCCCTTCCCTTCCCTTCCCTTCCCTTCCCTTCCCTTCCCTTCCCATTTTCTGCAATGTATTAAGCAGGAGAAATTAATTGCATATAACAGTTCTCATTGTCTCAGACATAAGAGACAAATTTCTTGGCACTGCCAGACAAACAAGTTGGCACCAGTTCTAAAGTAGATCCAGGACTTAAAAATAAGGCATACAGGCAAGGGTTAATGCTATTCCCAGGAGCTCTCTGTCTTCTGCTGTTATGTCTATATCACCCCAATAGAATGCTGTATATTTTTGTTCCCTATAACAAAGGCACGTGCATGTAATGATGCTTTTTCTGCACAGTTCTGTGTACAAAGCGCAGCCTCTGCTTCCTTGTGAAGGCATTGCTGAGTGAAGGCATTGCTGAGTGTTGCAGAAACACCCAGGCAGTGCAGTTGATATGCACATGCTTATGCACACCTGTACATGGCTCATGTGCACTCATGAACATCCTTATACACACACATACATGTGCATGCACAGAAATGTACATTCCTATATAT
>NW_010162310.1:0-3573 GCF_000695765.1 Mesitornis unicolor | reverse complement strand
GTGTGTGTGTATATATATATATAAATAAATATATATATATATTTTGCAGCTATTGCAGAGTTGACACTTATGTGCTTTCTCAGGGGATGCTGAAGCACCCAGCCATGGACCCCACAGCCCAGTGCCCATCCCACCCTGGCCACATCCAGCGTGGCTCCGCATACACCCAGAGAATCAGGGACAGGAGGCCTGACTGGGATAAGCCACGTCCTACCACAGCACCTGGCTCTGGAGGATGGGGAAGATGGTGTTTCCATGCACGGCTTTGTTACTCATTATCGGTCAGCACATCAGTATTATCTTCTCTTTCCAAATGGGCCGGCAGGGATGAAGTAGCTGTTAAAGCTGATGCTGCAGGAGCCTCCAGCCTCACAGGATCCCTTTGCCTAACCCAGCAGCAGCTGATTAAAAACCAGCTCTCCGATATATGCCTTTTTTTTCCCCCCTCATTAGCACAGCTATCTTGTTTCTTCCCATGCCGACATTCTGCTTCCCTTGCACTTTGCAGCACTGGAGGGATTGCACCGCTCCCCACAAATCACTGCCCAGCCCAGAGTTTTATCTGCTGCCAGATCCAGCTTGGCTGCAGAGGTCAGCATGGCCTGACCCAGCACCCGTTCCCTTCCAAACCCCTTCCAGCTGCCAACCTGGAATCACCTTCCTTTTCCTTATCCCAAACTTGCACCATGAGCAAGGCCCAAAAGTATCAGCACCTTGCCCCTGAATTATTTTAAAACCAAAGCACTCCTGTGCTGCACAAAGAATGCAGGTTTTGGGCACAGCCCCACTCAATTCCCACTGGCAGGAGCTGTGTAAACCTCACTGAAAGCGCTCAGGTCACCGAAACGTTAAATCAAGGACAATTATAGCCACATTCAACACATTGACAGCCAAAGGGCATTGACTTCTTTTGTGAAGGGCAGGGATGCACCATACTTTCTGCTCTTTGGAGCAATTAGAAAGATTAATTTTAAAATTAATTTTAAATTTTCCCACTTTCCTTCTCTAGGAAGCCAGTATTGCCCTGTGCCTGGGACCAAAGAGGGCAGGGGACAGCAAAAGGCATAGGGACATGATTTCCCCCTCCAAGGCCCATCCTCACAGTGGGGTTTAGCACAGCGCTGTTTCCCCAGCACAAAGCTTTCCCAGTGACATTTTCCCTGCAATGCAGCTGGAAGTTTGAGCTCCCACCACCATCCCTACAGCACCGGCAGCTTTGCCAGATTGCACCGGGTTAGTGAGCGCGGGAGATGAACATCTGATTCATGGAAAACACAGCTTGCAGCTCAGGGATGCTGTTAAAAATACATTGTGGTACCAAAACAGCGCGGAGCGGGATGACATTTCCCTTGACTAGGCTTTTCCAAGCAGAGGGCGCAGCCATTTCACGAGGAAGCGTGGGTTCTTGGCCGTGTTTGATGGGTGACATCACTCCAAGATGCCAGCAGCAGCATCCAGGTACCAGCAGCCACCAAAATGCCAACCAATACCATGGAAAAAACCAGAGGAGTTCATGTGAATGGCTTTGGCAGGGAAAAGGCTGGGAAGGAGACATCAGCCCAGCGCCCACTATCTCTGGGAGCCTGGGGATGGCAGGGGATGGCACCTTCCTGAGCAGTGAGATCCAAATGGATCGCTCGCTCTCCCCTGTTTCCTGGTGATGGGGAAGAGAACTGGGAGAGTAAAAGTAAAAACTCCTCAGTTGAGATAAAGCCTATTTAATAATTAAAATAAACTATAACCACAGGTGTAGGCAAAAGACCGAAAAATAAACCTTGAGAATACATCAACACTGATGTGTTATCACCGTCAGCTCCAGCACAAACCCAAACCAAAACTCTCACTAGATATTATGAGGGAAAGGAAAAAATACTCTGTCCCAGCAAAAGCAGTAATGGGCAGCACAGTCACTGGACTGGGCACCAGCACCTCTGTCACTTGGCATGGTTTCACCAAGAAAAATCAAGTTCTGGTTTTCTCTTGCTGATAGAGAGAGTCGTAGGTGTCGCTGTGCCTGTTCCTTCAACATCCTCGGCCTCAGAGCTGCTGCCGCTGGGGTAGCAGGGATTTTTCCTTGGATGAGCTTGGGCTTTCTCCATGTGCCATTCCCAGCAGAGGCACCACATGTTATCCACAGCTCCAGCCTCAGTAGAGCAGCCCCAGCCTGGGCATGTGTGTGCCCCACTCATTTATAAATGGAGAGAAAAACCACAACCAAAACCCCACTGCACAGCCTGGCTTTTAAACACGGAAAAAATGATGCTCAGAAAACATGCTTTGGTTCTGGACCAGCTGTGATGCTGAATAAAACACAGTTAATTATTTTTTTAGAAATAAATAGCAATACAAAGGGAAAAGAGAGGACTAATGCCTTCTGAAGGAACACAGAGGCAATGAGACCAATGAGGGGCATCTGGGCTAAATCAATGCAGGGGAAAAAGTTTTTCAAGAGTCTCAGGAACAAGGAAAGGTGAAATCCATTCCCAGGGTTTTTTTTTTTCCTTGTAATGCAGCCATGTAGAAAGATTAAATTGAATTCAAAATTTTAATTTTGGTGAAAACAAACAAACAAACCAACAAAGAAAACCAAACCAAGAACCAAAGGTTTAAAATTAAAATTAATATTTGGCAATAAAAAGTGGAAATAGTTTGACTGTGCAGAATTAAACCCATTTAACTCCTTCTCAGAAGGATATTTGATGGGAATAACATCCTAGAGCTACCTGCAAGCCTGAAATCACTCTTCTAATGATGAAGAAAGTCTTGCAACACAGTCGGAAAGTTTTCCCCCAGCTGCTGGTTTTGGTTTTAAAATCCCCATTCAAGCCACCCTGCAACCTTCCTTATCACCCATGCAGCAGCAGCAACCCAGCACATATGCATATCACCAGAAACAACTTAAATTCATTCTTCATCAGCATAAATCTGCATATAACAGCATAATACAAGCATTGATTTTATGGAATATTTCTAGAAAAATTCAGGCGCACATCCCTGTTACAACCCAATGCCAGCAGAGGTCATGGCATTGCTCGTGTGAGACTCCACTGTTCTCCCCATGTGAGACCCAAAGCTTTTCATTTCCCCCATTCCACCTTTTCTCCAATAGAGTTATTTGTAAGCCTCTTCCAGATCCCTTCTGCTTAAGCCAGCTTTTGCAGTATCACCAAACCATTTATTGCTGAAAATTCACTCTTGCCCCATGCTGCTGCTGTCCCAATTTGCTCCCAGGCTACGTGGGGGGCAGCCAATTATAATCCCATGTTTTTTAAGGGCTCACCTCACCAAGCTGAGAAAAACCTTTTCAAGGTGAGGAGCACACAGCCCTCACCTTAAACCAGCAGTGCCCCGCCTGACTCCCCCCAGAGAATCTCATTTTACATTGTGCAGCAGCATGGGTTGCAAAAGACCCAGAGGATTCCTCCACGCTTAATTTTTCCCCTCTTGCACTTAATGCCTCCGTAATGTCTTTTATGGTAACTTTTATTTTCATTATTTCCTCAGAAGAGTAAGTGCTGACGGTGCAGTCAGAGCTGAACAAGACCAAAAGGAATATATAATTTATTTTATATA
>NW_010162309.1:395-840 GCF_000695765.1 Mesitornis unicolor | reverse complement strand
GTCCTCGTCCTGGTGGTGAGACACTGTAGTGGGGGGTGTGACTGCACCAACCACCCCCTGGCTGGGTGGGATTCGGGGGAGCACCCCGACCCTGTGTGGGTGCAGACACAGGGGGTGCCCCTTGGTGGGGCTGAGGGTTCAGGGGGGTCACATCCCACTGTCTGTGTGTCCCCCCAAGGTCAGCGCAGAGAAGAAGCAGGGGGGCAGCACAACAGGGATGCAGACCAGCGTGGACACCAGCCCCTTGCTGAAGGTAAGGGTCCTCCAGGCAGGATTTGGGGTCCCCTTTCCCTTGGATGGGGGCATTTCTCCATGCTGGGTGGCACTGAGGAAGAGCAGGGGGCAGGGGTTAACCACCCAAAGGGTCACGGTGCCGTGGGTGTCCCCAAATTGGGGTGACCATGACCTGCTTGACGTGGCAGCACCGCGGGGGGGGGGAGGAGGC
>NW_010162309.1:0-343 GCF_000695765.1 Mesitornis unicolor | reverse complement strand
TTGCCAGGGGGGCACGCAACCAGTTCCCCGCCCCCTGCCTCGACACCTTCCCCCCCATCTTCTACCTCAACGACCTCTCGCGGCACATCATCGCCCTGGCGCACCGCTTCAACGCCCACCACGGCTGCACCAAGGTACAGGCTGGCTGCACCGGTGTCTCCTGGTCCTGCTGCAGTGCCGTGGTCCCCTACAATGTCCCCACGTCCCCCCCACAGGTTGCCTACACCTTCGACGCCGGCCCCAACGCCGTCATCTTCACGCTGGCTGACACTGTGGCTGAATTCGTGGAGGTGGTGAGACGCAGCTTCCCCCCTGCCACCAACGGGGACCAGTAAGGGCAATC
>NW_010162308.1:0-5113 GCF_000695765.1 Mesitornis unicolor | reverse complement strand
ACATCCTCATTTGCCTGCTCATTTGCCAGGCCCTCAAGTTTCAGAGCTTTTGTTACACAAAGAAAGTTCTGGACTATTTTGTAGAGCTTTCTTCTGGGTTTGGTGTGCTAGAGAGAACCTGCAGTGTTATGTCTGCAATTTTCTGAGAATGCATAGGCCTGTAGAGGTCAAACCTCACAATAATTCTGAGGTTATCAATATCCTCCTGCCTTTACCTTCACCTTTCTTTGTGCAACCAGAAGTGTCTGTGGAGTGATTGCCACATGTGGATAGTTTTTAAGGACTAAAATCAGTCTGTCATTCTGCTGTGCTTCATTATGTAATGTTTCTCCATGCTGTCCTAGTCAAATATTTTGTTTCAGGTCCCTGCTATTAATTTTCTAGATAGTTAATGATATCAAATTATTCCTGATTGGGTCAATGCACAGTAGTTCATAATAGTCACATTTATGTTCCTTGACTTAATCTATCAGATTTGGTGGCCAGAAGTGAATTAACTAATTCCATGTCTCACAGCACAACTTCAAATTGCACCTTTGATTTCAAGCATGTGTCAAGTACTTTATAATACGACCTCACTACAGGTATCGTAAAATGAAATGCAACTGTGCTTGTATGCTGAGAAATTGCTCACACACACACATTTAGATATTTAGATTTAGATGTTTTTCTTGAGAGACAGTATAACATAAGAAAGACAGGAGAAACAGAACAAGAATAACTTTGTTTTGAGTGAGGTCACTGTCCTTTACATCCCATTCTGAAAGACCATTAAAATTTGGAAACTCCATTGCCTCCCATGCTACAAATGCTCTTAAATTTTTTATTGCTTTTCATAGAGTGTCTTTCAGCATGTTTTATATTATTGTACAAAAAAGAGACAAATAAGAGCAGATTGCATAAATAAGTGTTTAAAAAAGAGAAAATGCCCAATTTAAGGTTGATTGTGCCAACAGAATCTGTTTTGTTGGTGGGTTTTTTTGCATTGTGATGCATTCTTATTTTCATAACGTCTTAAATATTTTGTCCCCTGAGAAGACCTTTTCCTAAAACTTATCATCCATTGGAATAAATCAAAGTTTTGTCATGGAGAATATCTAAAATACATTAACTTTACTCACTGCAAAATTTTGAAGATGTTTTGTGCAAGGCACAAAGAACCATGAGAAGAGAAGAGTGGTAGAATATGGGACTTAATTATGTTATTATGTATGTAATATAATGTTAATATATCCTATAATTAAATTAACTCAGAGTGTACTTGCAGGACACTAAATTAAACTAGCATGTGCGTTGTCTGGCATTCCTAACTTTTTTTTTAATAAATAGACAGTTATCTGGATAAATTCCATGGCATAGTTAGAGCTGCTTAGACAGAAATTCTGAAGCAAGGAAAGAAAACAGAAGGGTGGGTAATCTTCCATGGAATTTATCCAGGTTGGAAAAGGGGAGAGCTGTTGATAGCTGCTGAATACAAATGCTGGGATGCAGCTGGAGTTGATGCTAGGAGAAGAATGCAGGTGGGCAAGAGGCCAGAAAAGCTTTGCTGTCCTGTCTAAAGGACAGCCCAGAAGAGGAAAATGGTTACTTTACCAAATAGTTATTGAGCAACAGTATGATTTTCAGCTGTCATAAGCACCTAATACCTTGTTTTCCAAGCATAACTTTTAAATTGTACCACTCAGTTGCCCTTGTTATATTATTTCCTGCTGCATGTCTCCTTCACTCACAGCAGCCTCCAAAATAAATGTTCCACCAGCTAAATTTCTAGCCCATGAGCAAGTCTATGATTTTTTTCAGAAAAACTCTGTTAGAAACTAGCTAGTAACTTCAGAATAGAATAGGTTTAAACCACATGTACTACAGTTGAAAGTCATCAATGCCTGCAAAGTAAATTAAATTAACCATGTTAGTCACACCTTCTTCTGAATTTAACCTGCTATCAATTTCAATTGACAGTAAGAACTAGCAAAAATGTGAGAAGTTTTCTTGTCTCCACAATAACATTCCAAATTAATGTTTGCAAGTGATAATAATTAGGAAGTGTTCAAAAAAATCACTGACTTCCTTCTTCTAGTTTATCAAAATGCCATTTAATATAAACAGAGAGCAGAACTGTGGCATGAACAAATAGTAAAAATGAACAGTGGAAACTAATAGCTGGCAAACAACAGACACTGAAAGGTATTTCTGTATAATCTGAAACAATACTTGATAATGGAGAAATTTTATTCAGAAAAATCTAAATTTCTTTGGAGAACAAATCCTAAACAGAGCTATACTGCTTAGATTTATCAAATAAATTGTATGTTGTGAATATCCCAACCAGCTGCATTCAAAATTAAAAAAAGAAAAATAACCGTGGATGAAGTGAGACTTTAATGAACAGCAATGGGTATGTTCCTATCTTGCTCTGTAATTTGTCTGAAATTGTGTGTGCAACAATAACTTGTGCTAATTTGATTTATAAGCCTAAGTACCCAAGCAACCAGATAAGACTATATATTAATATATATTTGCTTGCTTAATTACAGACTTTACGTTGCCTTGACACATTCTGTTTTTTGGGGGTTTTCTTTATGGTTCATTTGTTGGGGTTTTTTTCCATCCACCATCTGTAAGAAACTCTGCTAAATTAAATGCATTTCTTCTTTTAGCCCAAAGAATAGTTTATATATTAAATTCACTAATAATCAGCACTAGGTAAGCGATTTGTTTCTTTTTGCTTTTCACTTGAATGCATCTCATTTCATCCTTCTTTTTTGCTTAATAGTTAGATTTTCTTTTTGCAAATGAGACAACTCAAATAACAGCCTGAACACAAAAGGTGTAATAATTAATTGCAACACGAATCACCGGCATATTCTTCTTTAGTACCCTCTATATATACAATGAAGGGGAATCTAAATATTTCTTTTCTGTGTGTCAACATTCTCTCCACTTCTACTTCATTAAATCAAGATGATATAAGTCCCAAGAGACAGGAGTTCAAATTTTAAAGCTGTATTGATTTAACCTTCCCTTTGTAAACATTCTAGTTCTATAATGTGCAAATGCAGTCATGCATAGAACAAAGGATTTAACTTTTCTTTTAGTGCACAGAAGTGCCATATGACTATTATGCCATTTAAGCAGTATTACATAGAAAAACAGATGAAGAATTTTGTCACTGTTATAAATGTCAAAGATTGATACAACATTATTATTCAAGTTAAAATTTCATTAAGAAAGGCTATTCAAACAGCAACTTTCTTGAATAAATATTAAGCCATCTGCTAATTACAGTTTCAATACCCTTTTCTAGCTTGCTCTTCCCATTATAATTTGATGTAGATACATTTGATGAAAGTTCTCTCAGTGCTTCACTGTTTTCTTTTTTCTTCTAGACAATTTTCAGTTCTCAAATTTCAACATCTCAATCATTTTCAGGACAAATGAGTGTGGGAAGCTTTTGATGTGCATTATCCAGTCTATAATGGCTGCTATATTTTATTCCGGCAATAAAAAAAATCCTGGAAGTTGCATGCAGTGAGGCTCTGAAGAACCCTGTAGTGGTTTGTATGGAGATTATGACTCTTCTCAAAATCTCTTTATAAAACCATAACCATAATTAAAATAATGACCTGAGAATTTCATTCTAATATGAACCTTTTCTTGATTAGTACATGTTATATTTCCAAATGCTGATACATAAATCTTATGATTAAAGACTTATTTCTGAACCTAAAATGCTACTTCTTCTTGCAATAGGAATCTGATGTTGACAATGTCAGTGCCAATAGTGGCAGAGTTTAAATATGTTGTTAGCATGGAAAAGTTTCTGTTGGAAAATTTATAATTTACAATCTTATCCTGGGCTGATTAAAAGTATAAAATTTATGTAGAAATTTACAATATATTCATTTTTCCAGTTCTGCAGATTTAAAAATATCATATATAAAATCAAGATAATCTACAACTAACCAACCATAACCAGCCTGACATTAAAATATCAGGCCTTTTTTCTTGTCAAAGTGTTTTTCTCAAATATATTTTTATTGGAGTGATACCAGTTGGTGTGAAATGAACCTTGGCCTTTTTTCCCGCTACTAATAGTTTATAATCTCTGAGGTTCTGGAAGAATCAGTGCAGTTATTCATGTTCATGAAGTTTCATTATGACACAGCTGCATGAACATTACTGAGGATATTCATTTTAGGAACATTATGTTACCTAGTTTGCCTCACTACCATCTCTAAGATGTCACCCAGTCTAAATAAGCATACTATGTGCTTTAATGACAGATGAAGTCTCTTACTGTATCAAGACAACTCTCCTTTTTTTAATATATTTCATCTATAACCTCAAGCTTGACTCATGTTTTTCTAGAAGTCAAGTTTCAAGGAAAAAGAGAGAGAAACAATGTCATTTATTTACAAATGCGTATTTTTTTTTTGCTTCTCTTTGTCTGTGTATTACCACAAGCTGTCAGTCTACAGAAAACGCATGGAATTTATACTCTGAACAGGGCCGCAGAGCTTTGCTTTTAAGTTACCTTTGTTATTACAAATACACATGCATATATGTAAGGCAATCTGTACTTGAAATGTGAGAAGTGTTCATCACCTTTACCGTCTGCCAAAAATTGTCTTATAATATTACAATAAAATAGAGTCAGGGAAATTAGCATTAAAAAAGAACTAGTCTGCTATCATATGAGCCTACATGGGCCTTATTATTGGATTACATGGGATTAAATTTTGGCATAATTTGAAAAAGTCTGAAAGCTGGCAAGATTTATTTCTTAAACATTCACATTCGTGTAGATAGTTTGCATGGTACTTCAGTTTCAGAAAATTAAAGTAAAGATTGGGAAGGCCCTGAGTAATAAATCTGGTATTTCATGTATGTTAGGACTCCACACACTGCATTTTATCACAGTTCATAAATTTGTCCTGGATCTCTCCAATGATCTCTTGTTCTCCTTTCATATTGGCAGTAGAAAAAAGCCTGAAAAGACTCATCTATTACTCAAGTTTTTTACCTCTAGATATTAAACTCACAGAATCACAGAATGTTTGGAGTTGGAAGGGACCTCAAGATTATCTAGTCCAACCTCCCTGCCAGAGCAGGA
>NW_010162307.1:0-801 GCF_000695765.1 Mesitornis unicolor | reverse complement strand
GTTTTTGCTGTATTAGGCACTATTTCGGCTTCTTTGGCGTTTCTGGCGGATCTTCGTGCTTTTCCATTATGTTTTGTCATTTTTAGTATTTCCTGGCATATCTTCTGATTTTGGTTTTTAACACTCCTGTTTTTTAAGTTGCTCTCTGGAGCCTGGCTCTGAAACAGCAAACGACCGGGTCCTGCTGTAACATCAAAGGGGCTAGGACTGAAAGCTTTTGCTGATTTTCACCTTCTTTTGTAAGCGCTTCCATAGCCCCACAATGCCTTGGGCTCTGCTCTTCTGTGCTTCTCTAGGAAGCCAACGTTTTTCCGCATTTTCTTTGCTCTTGGCTGCAGCCCAGCTCCGAAATGGGAAATGGCTGGCTCCTTCCCCAACATCAAAGGGAGTAGTATCGAAAGCTGTTTTGGAGCCTTAACTTCTCTGCGAAGTGCTTCTGTAGCACCACAAAAACTGGGGTTCTGCACTTCTTTGCTTCCCTAGGAAGCCAACATTTGCCTGCAGGCTTATATGGTAGCTGCCCAGAGCCTGGCTCCGAAATGGCAAGCGTTCAACATTGACTCGCACAAGAAGCAGTTTAGGACTGACAGCTGTTGCTGGGTTTCACCTTCCCTTGGAAGTGCTTCTGTAGCCCCAGAAAGCCTGCGGTTCTGGGCTTCTTTGCTTCCCTGGGAAGCCAATATTTGCCTCCTGGCTTTTTTGGTAGCCGCATGCAGCCTGGCTCCGAAATGGCAAAAGTTAAACTCAAATTTCCACAAGAAAGGGGCTGAGACTAAGAGCTCTTACTGAGTTTCATCTTCC
>NW_010162306.1:663-9199 GCF_000695765.1 Mesitornis unicolor | reverse complement strand
GGCAGCTCGACGACATCTGCCGCTTCTGGGACTTCAGAGGATTGGACGTGGAGCGGGTGGAGAGGCGACGACGTTATCGCCGGGCCTGGCGTGTTGTGCTGCTGCGGGGAACGGGGAGAGCTGGGCCCCGTGTCACGCGTGCCTGTCTCCGTAGGTAAGTGAAGAAAAATGGCCCGTACAAAGCAGACCGCCCGTAAGTCCACTGGTGGGAAGGCTCCGCGCAAGCAGCTGGCCACCAAGGCGGCCCGGAAAAGTGCCCCCTCTACCGGCGGCGTGAAGAAGCCTCACCGCTACAGGTAAGGCCACCGGCACGGCATGGCCCGGCGCTGCCGCAGCCCCTGCCCCGCCTCACTCGCTCACTCCCTCCTCCTTCACCCAGGCCGGGCACTGTTGCCCTCCGCGAGATCCGTCGCTACCAGAAGTCCACGGAGCTGCTGATCCGCAAGCTCCCCTTCCAGCGGCTGGGGAGGGGAATCGCCCAAGATTTCAAAACAGATTTGAGGTTCCAGAGTGCAGCCATCGGTGCGCTGCAGGTATTGCTAGCGGCCTGCTGGGCCTTGGCGCTCGCGGTGCTGAGTGTGCTTCGCTGAGGGTTTCTAACAACGTTTCTTCTTGTGCCCTTTAAACAGGAGGCCAGTGAAGCATATCTGGTGGGTCTGTTTGAAGATACAAACCTGTGTGCCATCCATGCCAAGAGAGTCACCATCATGCCCAAAGATATCCAGTTGGCTCGCAGGATACGGGGAGAGAGGGCTTAAGTGAAGGCTGTTTTTACGGTGTTTTGTAGTAAATTCTGTAAAATACTTTGGTTTTAATTTGTGACTTTTTTGTAAGAAATTGTTTATAATATGTTGCATTTGTACTTAAGTCATTCCATCTTTCACTCAGGATGAATGCTAAAAGTGACTGTTCACATAAACCTCAGTGATGTGAGCCTTGTTGCTCAGGAGTGACAAGTTGCTAATATGCAGAAGGGATGGGTGATCTTTCTTGCTTCTCATGCATGTTTCTGTATGTTAATGACTTGTTGGGTAGCTAAACTTGTAAGGTACTAGAATTGATATAAATGTGTACAGGGTCCTTTTGCAATAAAACTGGTTATGACTTGATCCAAGTGTTTAACAATTGGGGCTGTTAGTCTGACCATACATCACTGTGATCAAATGTGGACTTTTTCAGAGGGTGAAACTACAAGTCTTAACCACAGTGTAACTTACAGTTTCCTAAAAACGTAAACCTGGCAGCTATAGAATACACTGTGCATTTATAATAGCTATTTTATATATTGTAGTGTCAACATTTTTAAATTAAATGTTTTACATTCACATGTGAGGAGTCTTTGTCATTTGGTTTGTATGGGCTTGAAGAAGCTTCCTCCTGGCTCCAGTAGGTGAGCAGTAGATGCCTGTGAGCCTGGGCTGCTGCTGTGGCAACTTCATTTTCTATGTTAACATATGGGAGAACTTGGTCACCCTCAGAGGTGGGTGTTTGGAGGCTTTCTGGGGCTTGAGTCATTGCTCTTAGTCAGGGACAGCAGAGCTGAGCCCTCAGCTGTGGGGCAGAGGAGGCACAGCCTGGCAGATGGGCTTCTGCCTTTGTATGGGGCTTTGGGTTTGGCTTTTGTAAAGCTTAATAGCTTATTGTGTCAGGTGCAACTCTAGAAGGTTTGCTTTCTTTCCTCCTCTAGTAGAAGCAGGGGAAGCTTATTTTGAAGTGTGACTGGTCTGCCCAAAGTGATGCCAACAGTTTGTTCCCGGTGCAGTGGTGGGGGGGGTGTGGCTGCAGCCTGGCAGTTTCTGTGGGATCTGGCTGTGTGACTAAATCCCAGTTAATAACAGCAGCAAGTGCTAGCAGAGCAGGATGGTATGGGAGTGGAAAAGCTAATTACAGCACCTGAGAGCATGTGGGCTGCTAAGCAAACTCAAATGGGTGCTCAATAAGATTCTCATTTCCCATCTAAGCTGCTTTAATGAAACGGGATTATGCTTAAACCTTCACTTCAGAATGGCTCTTCAGGCTCTGCAAAGATGGGTCTGGCTTTCTGCAGTGCCTCTGGGAACAGCCAGGCCTTGTTAGGCTGCAGTGGAGGAGAGCTGCTCAGACTACATCTGAAACAGGTAAATAACATTTAAATTTAATTACTAGGCTGACTCTTGGCTCTTACAGAACAGGCTGCACAAGTAAGGCTAGAGTTGGCACACAAGAGTAGTGCAGGGCAGTAGCTTAGCCAGCTCATCTTGATTTACTTCAGTGAAATCAGAAGTGCTATGGCCAAAGCGACATTTTAGGAGAAAGAGCAGCAATGGTTACCGAGGAGCAGGCAGAAAGTCAACACTGGCCCTGGATGGACATGGTTACAGTGCTTCATTCCACAGTGATGGCTTGACAGCAGCTTGAGAACCATCCTGGCTGCTGTTCTGGGAGCCAGTGTCTGCATCACTTGGGCTGCTGGATGGTGAAGGCCTGGGCTCTTATCAGACAAACCACTCTGTCTGCTTAAACCCTGCAGCTGGAGAACAGGTGTTCCTTACCAGATGCTCTTACACAACTTCACCCTTCCCTATGCCACCAAACAGCCCCTGGTTACCCCCATTGTTATATCTGCTACAGAGCTGCTAAAAACATGTTCCAAAATCATCCAAGATTAGGTCTTAAACAAGAATCTTGCTCACTGCTAAACCTGTAAGGTAAGAGATTTCCTTGCATCCACATTGTAAACAGTTGCTTTAAGGGCCTGGATCAAAGTGAAGCACTGTCTCAAGCTTCAGCTGACACTGAGTGATCTCAGGTAGATCTGGCCAGGTCTGTCTTGGTGGGCACAGCCTGGCAAGGGGACATCTGGCAGGGAGGGTCCTTGGTGGCCCAGGAGCCACACAATTTGGGCAGTACCACACAGCTTGCACTTAAGTTACAAAATGAGAATTAAGTGATGGGATTTATGAATGCTTGATTCAGTGCTAAACTGCGGTAGCAGGCTGGGCTCCTGCAGGAAAAGTATGTTTTAAAATAACATTCCTTGAAAACAAGATTTCCTACGCATTCTTAGTGGAAACAATGAACCATCTGGGTATGCCTAGAAGTTGCTTCTTAAAATACTTGGCTAGCAGTTCTTAAAAAAAACAACCAAAAACAAAGAAACAAAAAACCAACAAAAAAAACCCCCACCAAAACAAAACATACAACTCAAAAATGAAACCCACCAATAAACTGTATCAAAGTATCTATTCATCTTAGTAACCTCAACAAAAAGAAATTTAGATCTTGCACGCAGTGGACCAGAATAGCAATTGTTGTTATCCACAACCTCACTGTGATGATAGCTGAAGACATAAACCATTCCCTTACCGATTCTCCTGATGATTTCCTCGCATTCTTGCTCAGAACTGGATGCAAACACCAGGCAGTCGAACGTGCTCCCATCAGGGCTCTCCAGGGAAGTGCTAAAAATGGAAACATGTACATTAGCCGGCAGAGAGAGCAGCTCTGAAAGCCCAGCCCTGGCTTGTAACCACACCAGAGATCCTGCGGCTGCTCTAGATGTTGCTTGTTTATTTTCTAAGACCCTCATCCCTCTACATCACCCCCCCCACCCCACCCCAGGCAGCACTTACGCCACACAGAAGGCAAATAAATTGCTATTGTCGATGCAGCGTCCCACGCAGGAGATCATGGGGTAGGGGTGGCGGCACAGAAGCTGCGCAGGGGACAGGAGGGCAACAGTGTTGGGGGCTGCATTCTGTCCCTGTCATCCCTGTTCCTGGTTTAAATTGGCCCCGTGCCCCCTCCAGCCGGGCTACCCACACCACGAGATCAACAGCCTCGGGAGTCACACGGACCTTGTGTGTCCTTCACTCACCTTGGAAGAGGTCTTCTCCTGTACAAGGACTTCTGCTTCCTTCACATCAAATAAAACCTCCTGGAGGGGGATGGAGGGGAAGAAGCCCTGCTCATCACAGAGTCTCAGCTCCATTTTTGATAAGACACTACAAGAGAGAGCTTACTCAAAAGCAAGAGTAACAAAGCGCAGTCAAGCACAGCTTTTTCAAGGAGTTTTCTCTATGCTGCCAGGCCAAGCAAATCTGAAGCCCACATGAAAAAATATCCCTGGGCAGAGACCACCCATCCCTGCAGTTTTCCCACCAAACCCTTCCCAGGATGCCCTCAGCCCCATCACTCACCCGTGCTGCCAAGCGCCTCTCCAGCACAGCAGGGATGGCCCAGTCCAGCACCTCTTTGCCACCGTACTGAAACAGCGGTAAGGAGGGACTAACTCATGGGCACGTGAAAAGAAACCCAGAAGAGACAGTTTACCCCATGACACCTTTCTGCCCCATCGCCTCACCTTCCCCACACCAGTCCGGCCAAGGTACCGCAGGTTGTAGAGCAGCCTGAGGAGAAAAGGACCGGGGGGCATCAGAGCAAGGACTCTACACACCCTTCTGCTGCTCTTTGTGGGGGAAGATGCTCACAGTCCCCCACCGCCCCCAGGCCATGGGGGCAGCTTTGGCCTTGCAGCCTTGAGCAGAGAGTGAGGATAGCATGGTCACAGGGCTGCCCTGTACTGGGACCTCCAGCCCAGGCACTGGACCTACCTGCCCCCCTGCAGCTGCTGTGGTTCCCCTTCACCCCTGCACCTGGGGCCATGCTGCAGCTGGAAGCTGGGCTCCTTCTCCTTCAGGACCTTCAGGTAGGGCAGCAGGGGCTCGTAGACCCGCCCATCGTGCCACCGCCACCGCAGCAGGCGGAAGCAGAGCGGTTGTCCCTTCAGCTTCTGCAACATGTCGCCAGCCTAGAGGGAAAGTGGGGGAAGCAGAGGAGAAGATGGGGGGAGGAGAAGGGAATATAGAGGGGGCACATGCCAGCCCTCCCTGCCCACCCACCTGTCCGCTGTAGGCATTTCTCAGTGAGCAGCCATTGATCTCGTCAAGGATGTCACCAGCCAGCACCACCTCATCCACATCTGCCTGGCTCTTGCGGAGCACCTCAGTGACAAAGACTCGGCCATCCACGTACCTGGGGGTGCAGTCGAGCCATAGCTCAGCCCCAGGGGCCCAGCCTGGCTCCCCCAGCCCTTTTGTACCATCAGTGAGGTTTCACCAATACACAGAGGAAGGGAAAAACCACCCCAAGTATAGCAGATACTGGCAAGGCTGAGCCAAAGGGCAGAGAAGCAGCCAAAACAGCCCCAGTGCTCTCAACGGGGTATTTATCTCCCCTTTTGGTGGACTTTTGACTGTCATGGACTCTAGATCCCACTGAAGAGTGGAGAGGATGAAGGGCTCCTACCTGAGCACCATCCCCAGCGCTCGGCATGGGACCGTCTCGTAAGTGGTGCACACCTGGAAGAGAGCGGCCAGTGACAGTGGCCCTGGCAATGGCCACAGGACACTCAAGGAGCATAGCCAAGGGCAGGGGGCAGGATGGAGAATGGGTTATTAAATAACCCTGTCTCTGCGTTATTTCTGGCACTGATGCAAAACCAGGGCTTCAGGAGCCCAGGGAAAGGCCGGTCCCCAGCGCCCCAGGCTGGGCTGGGACCATTTTTTGTCCCTGTCCTCTCCTGGGATTCGGCTGTGCCCAGACTCCAGAGGGACAGACGCACAAGATGGACAGGATGGCAACGCAGCGTTGAGCCTTTAACTGGGCGATGAGTGCTCCTCCCTCACCCTGCACGTCCCCACACAGCCGGGGGAGCGCTGCCACCCCTGCCCAAAGCCGCTGCCATTTGCGGCAGCACTTACTGTCACATCGCATTAGCCAGGGACCCGAAACGCGGCCAGTTCAGCCGGGAGCACTTGGTGTTAGAAATGCCCAAAAGCCAGCGGGATCCCAGCATCTGCAGCAGCGCTGTGACTCAGTGCACACCATAACCAGCCCCAAAGCCGCTGTAAGCTTTTTTTGGGGTTTCATTTAGATTAAAAAGGCAGCAGAGGAATGCTCTTCATTTTGAAAAGACATCAAGGCATCCCCGCTGTTCTCAATAAATGTGCCCATATTTCACCAAGCAAAACTAACACGTAATCGGTGTCAGACCAAGGAAATGGGGATTTTTTGGCAAGAAATCAGGGAAAGGAGCATGGGAGAACTTCATTTAAGCCTGGGTACTGCTCTTGCTTGGTTTTACTCCCAGGAATGCTGGGATCCACTCCTGGTGACAGCACAGGCACCCAGCAGGATCCAACCTCAGTGGCAGAGGTGGCTCTGCTGGTGCTGGTGAACCTAAGCCAATTCACCCCTGGCTGTGGCCGGGCAGAGGTGTGTGGCAATCCCTCTCCACCAAATCATTCCTCATCTTCCTCATTTGACTTTTCAGCAAGGGCCAGGTGGCAGAACAACAGCTCTGGGGAGTGATGAGCGCTCACCGGCAGCAGCCAGCTTTCGTCCAGGAAGCTGCAATTCTGCAAACAAAGGAGCGACAGTGCCATCGGTCCTGGTGAGGAAGGGGCTGGCAGCTGTGTGCCAGCCACCACACCAGCCATTTGTCACCGTACCTGCAGGTCCAGGGAGAAATCCGTCTCTGTCCCCACCAGCAGCAGTGAGAGGAAAGGCTCTGCAGAGGGACGGGGATGAAGAGGCCATATCACCGCCAGGTTCCCGGCAGCTACAGCTTCACGGGGACATGGACAAGGTCCAAATAAAGCTATTTTTGGCATCACTAATAAGCCCTAGGGAGTGAGGCCCTGAAAGCATCCCAGACGTGCAGCGCCTAGGCTGCTGCTGGAGGCTCATCCTGGGCTCCTGCTGCTGACACAGGGAGAGAAGTGCTGCAGCTTGACACCTGATTTCCCCAAATTTGGACCAAGGCTCAGAGCAAATGCTGCTGCTGAGCAACTTTCTCTTCATTTCCCCTCCTAAATGAAGAGCAAAGCTGCCCTGGCTCTCCTGCATGAATTTTGCACGGAGATCTGCAATCTGCTCATGCACCAGCAGCACAGGTGATTTATATGCCATCTAGGTACAGGTTTAACGTGGGGTTATTTATCATAATCAAAAGATTAAAGGCTTTCACCCTGGCCTGGCCCCCCAAACAGCATGGCTGCGGATGGAGCAGTGCAGCCTATCAAGGCAACACAGCCATTTACCACACCGAACCCCCTGTGTGACCCCCCGCCTTGCATGGGGTCACAGCCTGGACCAGCCGCCAAGGGCTCCCCTTGAAGCCAGACCCAGACTGCTGGGTCTGCTCAAACCAACATCTTGGTACAGAGAAAAAAAACCACGGAATATGCTTCAGAAGCAATTTTCCTATCCCATGTCACTAAACCCAATCTTAAATGGATTCAGACAGTGTTTAAATATTTACACCCATTTCTCCATCAATGTAGCAGCATATTTAGATTTTTACCAGTTAGCTTAGGAAAAAAAAAAATCACAGTGGACGACTTTCCATCCTCCCCACAGCAGCACAGTGCCGTAACGCCTTCAACAGCCACCCCGGGATGGGTTACATCCCATCGTCTTACCCAGCAGATCTTCATTGCCGAGGATGGAGCTCACCGGGTCATAAAACTGAAATGCAGAGGAACGCCACCATGATGCCACTGTTTTACTGCCCGTTGCCCACCAGTAGTGGCCCCCCCCCCCGTGCTGTCCCCCCAGGATCCGGGGGGTCTGGGCCAGCTGCCGCACAGCTGCTGCCAGTGCCTTCCCCTGCAGAGCCAAGCACAGAAAGTGCCGTCCGCAGCCCTGTGCCGTCTGCACCTTCTCGCAGCTGCCCACTTTCTGGATGAAGACGGAGAGAGGGGTCAGCCTGTTTGGGGAGAGGGGAAGCAGTCTGGGGCTGAAACTTAGAGGAGCACCCTCACTGCACCCAGGGTGTTTGGGACGAGCACATCATGATGGACACCGTCACAGCTCAGCATTTCATCCCCAGCCCGACTCAGAATTGCTCACCTGTTGTCAGTCCCTGTGGGAAGCTGCTCCAGCCAGTGCCAGTAATCCCGTCTTCTGAAGCCCCAGGCTGGCTCGGCGGGAGAAAGGGAGCACGAGTCCCCTAGTCACAGGCACAGGGACGCTGCCACTTCCCATCCGGGCATGCAGGGCCACTCACGTCGGAGCCCCTTGCGCAGGATGCTCTCCAGCAGCTGGCAGAAGGAGGTGAGGTGCGGCGAGGCATCTGTGCAGGGTCCCCCGGCCTCCCTCAGCCGCAGCACCCCACCTACAGGGAGGGAACCATCAGCACCCATGGGTGCCCCAGCCAGTGGAGTGCACCCACAGAAGCAGCTCCGTGCACAGGCCTAGGGGGTATCGCTGGTGCTGCGGGGAGTGCAGGGTGCAACCCACCCTGGCTGCTCACAGCTGCACCGGGAAGGAACTCAGGTGAAGTTCCTTAGAGCCGAGGCCTGGGTACAAGCACCCGACCAGGCAATGGGGCTGGCCCTGCCACGGCGGGCCCCGCGTCCGGTCAAACCGGTACCGGTGTGCAGCGAGGGGCCGGGCCCCCCGGGCAGAGGAAACGAGTATCAGCCCCCAGGAGGGGGCCACGCTCACCTTTAAGGGCGCTCAGCAGTGGCTCCTTCCTGGCCATGGGCTCGCC
>NW_010162306.1:0-452 GCF_000695765.1 Mesitornis unicolor | reverse complement strand
ATCTTCACATACATATACACTTAGAGCATATCAGCATAAATATACGTATACGTCTGTACCTGTACATACATCAAGAGCATAAAGCATAGACAAGGCTTGATGTAAACAGGTACAATACAGACACTGATGCATATATACATATACATCTGTGCATACATATAAATATATACACTGACGTATGTATCGGCATAAAACGCGTACATAGCAGTGACCCTGGTGCATATATATATGTATGTATCTGTACTTTTAAGAAGACAAGGCAGGCATTGGGATGTGAGTATGGGTGTAGATATATACGTATAGATATAGGAACTGAAAGGTCCCAGGTACTGGCACCGCCATAGGCACACACGGGGTGTGTATAGGGGTGCCTCTCGCCCTGCCCATAGAGCAGCGCTTCCGAGGCCACAGTCAGGGGCGCGCACGGCCCGCGGGAAGGGGATGCGTAGACC
>NW_010162305.1:0-815 GCF_000695765.1 Mesitornis unicolor | reverse complement strand
AAGAGAAAGACGTAAATTGGGGAGCATATAACAAGACTCCTAGAGGCACCTTACTTGATAAAGAATGGTGGTGGTTATGTGAAGGCAGAATGGCAAGGAAAAGTTTACCTGAAATATGGAAAGGACACTGTCTGGGAGGCTATCTAAGCCCTCAGACCATCATATTCAGTCATACCCACCCACCTCCTGGGATACATAGAACATTATGGAGAAAGACTTGGAGTGTCCCCCTCAGTCCCCTCGTACAGACACCTACAGGTTTTCACAGCTTTGTGCAGTGGTTGTTCCCACAGCTGGGGGTCACTGAACTAGAAAAGGCCCTGGTGAACATTTCGGCTACTATAGAAAAATTTGAAAATTTAACCATGGACGCTCTCCAAGGACTTCAGACTGAAATATCTTCTTTAGGTAAGGAAGTAATTCAAAATCATATGGCTTTAGACTTAGTGACTGCAAAGAGTGGGGAGGTGTGTGTAGTCATCAGCCAAACCTGTTGCTCTTACATAAACCAACAGAAGAGAGTAGAAACTGATATACATAAAATGTTGGAACAAACTAGAATCTTACATATGGTAGCTCAAGATGACACCTCATGGGGATTTACTAACGTATGGCAAAAACTTACATCATGGCTCCCAAATCTCAATTGGTTGAGACAACTCTTTGCAATCTTGATAGGGTTACTGGTAACAGTGATACTGGTTTTTGTACTATTGAAATGCTCCTTGTGGTGTCTCCAGAATATAGGAGACTCATACAGTAATTGGAAAGTGCATCAACTTCAACAAAAGCTAGAATCAAATAGATACTTTGAA
>NW_010162304.1:0-18364 GCF_000695765.1 Mesitornis unicolor | reverse complement strand
GACCAGCCTGCCCAGGGAGGTGGTGGAGTCACCATCCCTGGATGTATTTAAAGAGCGGGTAGATGAGGTACTTAAGGAGATGGTTTAGGGGGTAGACAGGAGCGGTTGGACATGATGATCTCGGAGGTCTTTTCCAACTGAGAGATTCTGTGATTCTGTGATTCTGTGAATGCCACAAATTAAAAATATGTATCAGTAGGGGAAGAAGATATGAGGAATAGAGAAGCAACTAATTTATAGTCCACCAGCATGTTCTTAGATGTTAATTAGAACCATGAGAAACACTTCAGCTATATTTATGAAAAAGGAAAATACTTGAATGTTGCAAAGACTATCCCTTAAATAATCTACACCTGGTATTAATTGCTTAAGGATCTAAATATATGAGGCAATAAATGATTTTAGAGGGTTATTACCCTACATGAAAAGGTGAGGTTTATCTAGTTTATATTCAGTATGGTAATAGTGATTTCCATTTATTTAAATATGATTTGTGTCTAATTTGTTGATCAGTAAACCCTACATAAATGTCTGCAAACCAAGAGTTTAAATTAATATATACAGTTTACATAACAAATTGATATTTCATTTGGCTTGTTAATGCTCAAGATGATAGAAACACCAAAACAAATATATTGAATACACATCATTCACTTAAGAAGACTTATCATTGCAAGGCTCTGAACAACCTCACCTCTGCTGAATGTAAAAATTATGCAGTGAGTTAAACCCATTATACCACAGGGTTCTAGGCAATAATTTACACTACTACTATACATGAGAAAAGAGTGAGTTTTGTATTTTGAAAGAGATCACAGTTGTTCAAAAATATGGTGTATGCTGTATGCAAAAACTTTGGAATAGATTTTTCCTCTAACTAAAAAGCTTGGTAAGTAGGATCCAAAGACGTAATATTTGAATATTCGTAAGCAACAGGTGGGGAAACACAGCTACCACACTAGTGAAGAATGCTCCCCAGCCTTTTCCAAAGGCAAGAACCCTAAGTCCAGCCACCTCAGGTGCATGTATACCAATGCACATAGTTGGGGCATGTGTATCACAGGAAACACAGAAACTTCATGGAAAAATTCACATTACTGGAATGGCTACAAACTCTTTCAGTAAAATAGGAAGTGAAGAAGAGGACATGAGCTTGTGATGCTGAGAGTTATTCAAAAGCAGAAGACCAGTCCATGCACTAAAAAAAAAAAGAAAGGAAGAAGGCAGAATAAGACAGCATCCTGGCTTAACAATGAGCATTTGAGTGTACTTTAAAGTAAAAGTAAAGCATATATATCAGCTATCAAAAGGTGGACAAATAAACATTGAGGATTACTGTGGTAGTTCATGCAGAGATGCAGTCAGGATGACAAAGGCTCAGCTAGAACTGAAATTGGCCAGAGATGTCAAGAAAGTGTTCTTCAGATACGTGAAGAGAAAGCAGAAGCACTGGGAAGACATAGTCCCACTACTAAACAGGGCAGGGAAACTAGTCACTAATAATGCTGACAAGACAGAGGTTCTCAGTATCTTCTTTTCTTCTATCTTTACCAATGTTCTGGACCCAAGATCAGAGGATCAAGTATCTGTGACAATGCATGCATTGACCCATTTGTGGTGGAAGCATGGCTAGGCTGTGGCTTCTCACAAGGGCTCAACCCCTATAGATCTATGTGCCTGGACAGAATTCACCACTGTTAAAAGAAGTGACTGACACTATTGCAAGTCCACTGTCTATAATGTCTGAAAAGTTGTGGAGATCAGGAGATGTCCCTGATGACTGAAAGAAGGCAATTGTCACACGCATCTACAAGATGGGTGCAAAAGAGGACCCAGAAAACTACAGTCCAATTAGCCTTACTTCAGTTCCTGGGAAAGTAGTGGAACAAGTCCTTCTATAAACTATTACAAACCAAAAAAAGCAATTGGGAAAAACTTGTATGGGTTTACCAAAGGCAAATCATGCCAGACTAGCTTCATCACCTTCTACAACAATGTAACTTCTTTTGTTGACAGGGGGAAAGCAGTGAATGTTGTTTGCTTGGAATTCAGCAAAGTGTTTGACAGTTTCTCACAGTCTTCTCCTTGACAAACTGGCAAGATACAGATTAGATGGGTGAGATGGGTAGGAAATTGGCTCACAGGCTGCACTCAGAGGGTGGTAATCAGTGGTTTTTAATCAGGGTGGCAGCCTGTCAAAAGTTGAGTTCCCCAGGGACTAGCAGCAAGCCCAATGCCTGTTCAACATTTTTACAAATTACCTGAATGATGGGATAGAAAACAACCTTTACTAAGTTTCTGGTGACTCTACACTGGGTGGTTAGTCACAACAGAAGTGGAGCTATTTTACAGAGGGACACGAAGAAGCTGGAAGAGTGGGAGAGCAAGAACTGTATGAAGTTTAACAAGGACAAGTGCGAAGTCTTCGTACTTGGTGTGACATAACCAAAGAGTCCAGTATAAGCTAGGATCTGTGTGGCTGGGGAGCAGCCTTGATGAAAGAGCCTTGATGGCCCTGGGAGACAGCAAGCTGAACATGAGTCAGTAGTGCACCACTGAAGCAATGAAGGCAAATCAGATCCTAGGCTGCATCTACAAGGGCATTATTAGGACAGATAGAGAAGTGATCATCCCACTCTACTCAGTGCTTATCATGCTGCACCTGGAGTACAGTGTCCAGTTATGGTCCCCACACTTCAAGAAAGATGCAGACAGACTGGAGTGGAACCCCAGGGGGTCCACAAATATGGTCACAGGCTGGAGAGGTCCAAATGATTGCCACAAAGATGACCAAAAGGCTGGAGAGACTGTCCTGTGAATAAAGGCTGAATGAATTAGGTCTTGTTGCAAAATAGAAGGCTCAGAGAGTGCCACATCACAGTATTGCAGTACTTGAATGGCATCTACAAAGAGGATGGAGGCTTTCTCTTCACAAGGAGCCATATGGAAAAAAACAAGAGGCAAAGGATACAAGTTGCACTGGTAGAGATTTCTTCTTGATATAAGAAGGACATTTTCTACAGTGAGAACCATTAGTTGCTGGAACAATATCCCCAGTGATATGGTGGATTTGCCGTCACTGGAGATTTTCAAGATGCTATTAGACAGGATACTAAATGATATAATCTAGGCTCCCTTTCCCATGATAGGTTGGATAAGATGATCTTTTGGCATCCTTTCTAACCCGAGCTGTTCTGTGATTCTGTGATTCCTCGACCTTGTCCTGGTTTTGTTCCAATAGCAAGATGCTTTAGTTTTACTCTGTAGGTCAATCCCCTGACCCATCCTGCAAGTAAAAAAATAAATAATAAAAAAAAATTTTAAAAAATGAAAACCTACAACAAGAAGTTGTATTAGATTACAAATATTTTTGACATGAGACACTACTTCCTTAGTATGGATATACTGCCATAAACATCACATAAGGTTGTGGGCTCAGACAGTTGGATTTCACTGCCATCAGGCCACTGTCTCATTCATAAATCATTAAGAAAAACACATTATTTTTATTTGTTGGCCACAGCTATTGTAATTTATGATAGTATGAGTGGTCTCCTGTATAACCCCAGGGTACAAGGATATAAACACAAGGAGAAAAGTGAAGGAAGTTGTGTTTTTTTTGTCAGAATAAGGATGACAAAATAAGCATGCTTTTTTGAGATAAATACATCAGTTTTCACGAACAAGACAGCCCTTCTGCACCAACAGACAGCAGCCAGGTATTCCATGCCTTTTCTTAGAGACTTACATAGCAGGCGAGTCATAAAGTTACTACTGAAAGAAATTACTTTCAGAAAATATTCTGTTCCTACTGATTTAATAATGGACATGTTATTCATATACTGTGATAATTTCACATATAGACCAGCAAAGTTAATGTGATTCAGTAACAGCTCCCACATAAGCCCCACAGAGTGATGTTGAGGCTAAGATACTTGTGATCATTTCCAGTTGAGAACTTGCTAATCGGAATTTTAATGGTGTATGCAGAAATTTGGGAACCTCCAACAGCAGGTGGTAACTCAGCAGGGATTTTAAAGCTCAATTATTCGGAATTCATGTAAAACAGATGGAACAGAAAAATGTCAAAGTTCCATCTTAGCTTCAATGAAGCCATTTACCTTTTTACTTTCTTATTCTAATTTACTAATGTGTGAGTTAGTCACACATTTGAATTGATAACTTTCTTATGTACTGTAAAATTTTTGCACATACCATGACAGTAAATGGACTCCTACTCGACCTAGGAGTACTGTAGATTACTTGAAAATCTGCAATGTTCCCTCTTCAGTACTTTAGTATAGGTCTAGTAAATAACAGATGTATCCACTTTATTTCCTCAGTTATAAAACTTACCCTATATTTCTTCATATTCACTCCAGCAACATGTTAGAATGCTAATTCCAAATAACAGGAAGAATAAACCTTTCTTGTCTCAGAAAAACCCACTTAAATTTTATAGCAATTGTATGCGGGCAAATCAGCACACACAGGTAGCTCACCACATACTCACCCCTCAAACCTAATAGGTTGTTAAAGCAATGAGAAGAGAGATATTTTTCATTTCCAAAATAAAAATTCAGAAGTGAAGTATCTGTACAGAAACATATCTAAGCCTGCTTCTGTTTAACAGAACAAACTGTCAGGTTTGCATTTAAGTGTTTCACACCCCAATGTCTTTCTCATAACTTAGATGGGATATAAGTAGTCATTGAATTGCTATCTTAATTAAATACAGATTGTTTACTCTTCCCTATATATATAGTGTTTATGTTGGCTTGGAAAGAACTTTATTAGTGTTTTTTAATTCAGAAAAAAAAATTAACATTTCAGACTGTGTAAAGATTACAAGTGGTCAATATATAGATGTTAACGCTGAGTGCTTTGCATAAGAATTCAGGGCTCAAAGAGACCCCTCTGTAATGGAGTTTCAAATCAAACAAAAAAAACCCACAAACAAACAAACAAAAAATAATAATAATTTAAAAAAGAGCAAAAAAACCCAAAATGTGCAGAATCAAATCTTCTATTTTGAATAAAAATTCATGCTGGAATGAGGGAACTTGGATTGTTTTTCCTTCTGGAAGATTTTGACACATTTCAAGGTCAAGTCAAGAGGAAAGGAAGACAAAAAAATTCAGATTCTACCTCCCAGTATCTGACAACATAGATTTTAAAGGAAAGGTACATTAAGCAAAAGGTCACTTGCCACCTGCATTCCTTCCTAGTCTTTCTAGCAGAAGTTCCAAAGAAACAGTGTTTCCACAGGCATCCCATGCTTATGTATTTATGTGGTCATTTGAGGATGCATGCACATGCATGAACAGATGTGAACTTTTTCTTTTTTTGAAAGTGCACATATCATGGAATGATTCCACTAAGAAATTAATCCTATCAAAATTAAACTTTAGTCTGTTTCCAGAAGTCTAGTACTTAGAGCACTGAGGGCCTGCCTTCACAAAGACTTTTATTCTTCATCTTCAACTGAGGTTCATGAGTTTCACAGAAGGACTTTGAATCTGTAATTAAAAAGAAAAAATAATTTGGTTAAGAGAGAGGGGATTATCTGCCTTATTATCCAGTAGCTCAGAACAGTTTTATGTTAAAGCATACTATGTAGCCAAAGTGATATCTGTATAAAATATATTTCAAGTTATTATGTTCTAATCATCCACTGCAAGTATAAAAAATAAAGACAAAACCAGCATGTCTGTAACACCCTTATGTACTTGTTTTATCCGTTTCATTCAGTTTTAATTTCACAAAATCACAGAATGTTACAAGTTGGAAGGGACTTTGAAAGATCATCTGGTCCAACCCCTCTGCCAGATCAGGATCTCAAGAACATATCTAGGTGGGTTTTGAATGCTTCCAGAGAAGGAGACTCCACAACCTGTCTGGGAAGCCTGTTCCAGTGCTCAGTCACCCTCACAGTGAAAAAGTTTTTCCTTATGTTCACATGGAACTTCCTATGCTCCAGCTTGCACCCATTGCCCCTTGCCCTATCATTTGACATCAGAGAGAAGAGTCTGGCTTCATCCTTCTGACACTCGCCCTTTACAAATTTATAAACATTAATGAGGTCACCCCTCAGTCTCCTCCAAGCTAAACAACCCCAGCTACCTCAGCCACTCCTCATAAGGGAGATGGTCCACTCCCTCAGTCATCCTTGTAGCCCTGCACTGGACTCTTTCAAGCAATTCCCTGTCCTTCTTGAACTGAGGGACCCAGAACTGAACATAATATTCCAGATGCGGTTTCACCGGGGCAGAGTAGAGAGGAAGGAGAACCTCTCTCAACCTACTAACCACCCTCCTTCTGATACACCCCAGAATGCCTTTGGCCTTCCTGGCCACAAGGGCACATTGCTGGCTCATGGTCATCCTGCTGTCCACCAACACCCCTAGGTCCTTTTCCGCCTGGCAGCTTTCCAACCACTCATCCCCAAGCCTGTCTCACCGCATAGGGTTATTGTTCCCTAAGTGCAGGACCTGGCACTTGGCCTTATTGAAGCTCATACAGTTGGCCTCAGCCCATTGATTCAGCCTATCCAGGTCCCTCTGCAGAGCCTTCCTACCCTCAGGCAGATCAACACTGCCTCCCAACTTAGTGTCGTCTGAGGGAACACTCAATCCCCTCATCCAGATCATTGATAAAGATGTTAAACGGGACTGGCACCAAAATGGAGCCCTGGAAAACACCACTTGTCACTGGATTTAGTTCCATTCACCACAACTCTGTGCTTGGCCATCCAGCCAGTTTTTGACCCAGAAAAGTGTATGCCCATCCAAGCCATGCCCAGCCAGCTTCTCCAGGAGGATGCTGTGGGAGACAGTGTCAAAGGCATTACTAAAGTCCAGGTAGACAATGTCTACAGCCTTTCCCTCATCCACTAAGCAGGTCACCTCGTCATAAAAGGAGATAAGATTAGTCAAGCAGGATTTGCCCTTCCTGAATCTATACTGACTGGGCCTGATAGCTTGGTTGTCCTCAGGTACCATGCGATTGCACCTCCATTGCTCCTCATGGATTATAGAGTCTTCACTGTGCTTCACATAATTTTCAAAATTTCATACTTTATTAAAATAAAATAGAATGTAAAATTACATATGAGACTGAAGTAGACATTTAATGAGCTTTTGTTAACATCAATAATTATTTTTTATGTACTCATTTTTAAAAATTATTTATTACAGAAAATTTAACAAAGTGGAATTCATGCTAAGCTTTCCAGTTGTACAGACCAGGCAGCAGCAATTAAATACCTACTCTATAGAATAGATCTAAGACTGAACTATTCAACCATATGGTGGATATGACAATGAATCAGCTAGAGACTGCAGTGATTAGCACTGAATATCTTGAAGATTAAAACAGCTGCCTCACCCCTCTTTACTCTTTCTTCAAAAATCATAGAATCATAGAATGTATTGGGTTTGAAGAGACCTTTAAAGATCATCTAGTCCCACCCCTCTGCAGTAAGTAGGGACAATGTTAGTAGATCACGATCCTCAGAGCCCCGTCATGGCTTTGAATATCTCAAGGCATGGGGCTTCCACCACCTCTCTGGGCAACCTGTTCCAGTGACCTACCACCCTCAAATTGAAGAACTTTTTCCTAATATCTAACTTTAATCTACCCTTTTCTAGTTTAAAACCATTAACCCTCGTCCTATCACTACATGCAAAAGTTCTTCCCTAACTTTCTTATAGGCATCTTTCAGGTACAGAAAGGTCATTATAAGGTCTCCCCAGAGCCTTCTCTTCTCCAGGCTGAACTACCCCAACTCTCTCAGCCTAACTTTGTAGGAGAGGTGCCCCAGCTTTTTGACCATTTTTGTGGCCTTTCTCTGCACATACTTCAGCACTTCAATGTCCTTTTTGTGCTGGGGACTCCAAAGCTCGACGTAGCATGGCAGGTGAGGTCTCACCAGAGCAGAGTTGAAGGGCAGAATCACCTCCCTCCATCTACTGGCCACACTGCTTTTGGTACAGGCCAGGATGCGGTTGGCTTTCTGGGCTATAGAAGCACATTTCATGTCCAGCTTCTCATCTACTAGTGCCCTCAAGTCCTTTTCCTCAGGGTTGCTTTCCAGCACATCATCTTCTAGTTTGTATTAGTAACAAGCATTGTTCTGACTCAGGTGCAGGACCCTGCACTTGGGCTTGTTGAACCTCATGAGGTTCACCTGGACCCACTTTTCCAGCTTCTCCAGGTCCCTCTGGGTGGCATCCCTTCCCTCTGGCACATTAACCTCACCACCCAGCTTGATATTGTCAGCAAACTTGCTGAAGGTGCACTTAGGTTCACTGTCAATATTATTAATGAAGAAATTAAACGGCACCGGTCCCAGTGCAGACCTTTGAGGTACACCACTTGTCACCATCTTCCATCTGGACAGTGTTGACCACTGCTCTCTGGGCAGCCAGTTCCTTATCCACTGAACAGTCCACCCATCAAATCCATACCTCTCCAACTTAGAGAGAAGGATGCTGTGGGGTGACAATGTCAAAGGGCTTGCAGAAATCCAGATAGATGACATCCATAGCTCTTCCCTTGTCTACTGATGCAGTTACTCCATTGTAGAAAGCCACTAGGTTGGTCAGGTAGGACTTGCCCTTAGTAAAGCCATGCTGGCTGTCTCAAATCACCTCCCTGTCCTCCATGTGCCTTATCACAGCCTCTAGGAGGATCTGTTCCACTATCTTCCCAGGTGCAGAGGTGAGGCTGACAGGTCAGTAGTTCCCAGGGTCCTCCTTTCTACCCTTTTTAAAAATGGGTGTGATGTTTCCCTTCCAGTCCCCAGGGCCTCCCCCCGACTGCCATGACTCTTCAAATGTCATGGAGAGTGGCTTGGCAACTACATCAGCCAGTTCCTTCAGGACTCTGGGATGCATCTCATCAGGTCCCATGGGCATTTGTATGTTCAGGTTCCTCAGATGGTCAGGAACCTTATTTTCACTTACAGTGGGAGGGACTTTTTCTCCCTGGTCCCTGTCTTGTGGGCCATCAAAAGCATAGGTAGGGTATAGCAAATGTGTTTATAAGACAATATCCAAACATTTACTGCCATGGTGGTTTGAACATTGTGATCAACTGCCTAGCTTAACAGCAACGAGAGGCCAAAACCATTTTTTCTTCTGCAAACCAAAATGAATTCTTATTAATATTACTATTATTGTTGTTGTTGTTGTTATTATTATTTACTATTATAATTAATGCAATTGTTTCAGAGTAGAAAAATCTCAAAATCATTCTATGTCTGAATAATGGGTAAGGATGTTTCTCCGGACTTTGCCATTGACATGGTATGTCTTCTCCTCCAACAATGCACAGTTGAACCTACTGAGTTGCATAAGTATAACAGAATGTGAGTGGTTGAATACCCAGAACAATGTCATAGATGTGCTCTCACTTTCTATCTTCCACTTTTGCAGCCTAATGTTGAGACCCAGCAGGTCCTTACTGGGTTTGGTTAGATTAACATACAAGAGAGTGTCATGTTGTCACATTTGCAGGCAAAACCAGATGCAGTGAAACTACTATCCATAAATCTCTAACATTTCACACAGTTTCGCAGTAGTAATTAGTGACCACAAACTGTACTAGTAAGAAGTAAGAGATGGTCTTTCTCACTGGGTCACATTTGCAGTCCTCTCTTTCATGATTGTGTTATGTAGAAATTATGAGCTGAGAGAGTTCAGCTCAGTCTAGAGTTGCTCCCTGCGTCAAAATATTGATTCAGTTATGAGAAAGCAAAGGAGTAAAGTAGTAAAGTAGAAATAAAAATACAACTGAGTAATGTGGTTAGTCAGTGAGATTCAACCACTGTTCTTGTTAGTTCAGTATTGTACAGTTATAAAGAAATTACTCTTAATATATTTTATTTACTATAGCATAATCCATTCACAGCTTTTTTTTGTTCTGGGCTTTTTGTAGGAATGTTGGAAATTTTTTTAGCTTCTCTTGAGAGTAAGAAAGATAGGAGCATTCCTTGAAAATTCATCATGAAATGTTAAGAATAAACTTTTGTCAAAGAACACATTTCCTCATTTCTTTAACCTGTGGTCCTATCAACAACAGTTCTTATGATATGAGGGGTATGTGTTTACATCAAAGTAGGAAGTTCACATTAGTCTAAGCACAGAGGGAAGAGATTGAGAGAAGATAGCCACAACAAAAATAATGAAGAGGACCAACAGAAAAGGAATGCAGAAGTCCTAATAATTTATGATTAGTTGTGATAATCCAAGTGAACATCTCAAAATCTAATCTACTTTGTTTCATTTATTCAGAATTTAAAAAGCACATTTCATCCTGAAACACTCATATGCAAGTATTTGAGAGTGAAGTAACAGTGCTGACAATACAGTGTTATGAGACAGACCATTGACTTTGGAGGGAGAAAGAAGTCCTAGTCAAAATGCTTAGGTATACTAGACACAAATTCACTGTTGTTACAGAAGGATACCAAAGAGAAAGAGAGAAGCAAGAAAGGGGGAAAGGGGAAAAAATGGGAAAATGTG
This sequence comes from Mesitornis unicolor, assembly GCF_000695765.1. Taxonomy (NCBI): domain Eukaryota; kingdom Metazoa; phylum Chordata; class Aves; order Mesitornithiformes; family Mesitornithidae; genus Mesitornis; species Mesitornis unicolor. The sequence goes on along the minus strand of NW_010162304.1, from coordinate 7,838 downwards.
GGAAAAAAAGGGGGAAAAAAGGAGGAAAAAAAAAGGAAAATATATGGAGGAAAGGGGACAAAAAGGAGGGGAAAATGTGGGGGAAAGGGAGAAGAGGAAGGGAAAAAAGGAGGAAAAAAGGAGGAAAGGGTATGCAAAGTTTTACAAAATCCTCCCAAACTAAGTCTCTGTTTGTGTCATAGGAATCACAATTATAGGAAACTCACAGTCTTAATTATGATCCAGAATTTGCATTATTAAAAAAAATATATATTTTTGTTCCAAGAGTCTGAGAGAGCATAAAATACAGAAGGTTGATTCTAATTCAGCCCAAAACTGTTTGAAGAAAGGCGGTGTGTAGAATGTCAATTATTCAGTGTTTGAGATATCCAAGATAATTCAATCCTGTCCCAAAACCAGGAGGATATTCAAATATGCAAAGACTTTTGTTATAGAAGGAATAGAGACGAAATAATCTCAGAATGGCAAATCGGTGATTTAGCTATGTGTCAAAGCTATTAATTAATGTTTGCATAAACTTAAGCTGTTTGTTTAGAAAGCTATTAGTTCAGAAAAAAATGATCCTGATGGACTGTAGATTCAGCCACATTGTTCACAGAAGTCACTAGGGTTAAAGTGCATCCCATTGTTTAAGTTAACTATTTCGGTAAATCATCATTGGATGTTTGCTTAACAAAATAATCTCCAGTCTTCAGAGTGTCTAAACCACAAAGTAACAAAGCTGAACACAAGAGCTGCTACCCTACATGACTTACTGTGGGACTGTGCCAGTTATTTGGCTTCTCCTAGGAATGACAGAACAGCAACAGGTGCTGTCTGAAATAAATTCATGTATGCTCTCCTCTCCAAACCACTGCAACTGAAACAAGACAAGACATACAATACAAACTATTAGCTTACTGTGTGCTTTCTCTGAGAAGGGATAGGAAGAGGAAGAAAATAAAGCCAGGAACAACATTTCAATTTGTGAACTTAAACATTACTGCTGGTTGTAACCTGCAGTCAAGATCAAGGCCTTATGCAAAAGCAAGCTATCCTACTGTTGTGTAAATATAAAAAATAATTTCATCTCAGGTGACCAGTATCTGTGGAAATGTTACAGATTAATTCCCTTTTTCTAGCGCTGGTTAACCAGTTTGTAACCAGTCAGTTGCACAAGCTGGATTCTCTGAGTTTCAGTAGTAATATTTATATCTTGCTCAATATGAAGAGATTGTTTAATTGCTTTTCCAGAGTTAAAAGATATAACATAGAGTATTTGCTGGTCTTGCCACTCAAGTAAAAACTACTGTCATAGCTGAAATAGAGCAGGCAGATTTTTTGCTCCTTCCAACCCAAACCATAAAACATATGAAGACCATATCAACTACGACCAAGCAAGTTCACTTGGGACTCATAAATGAGTAGCTCCTCTGCTCAAAAAAATGTTAGGTTTTAAGGTTTTTTTCAAATATGGTTATTGCATGTTTATTCTGTATCTTTTGCCTCCTAATTCAAGGAATTAATGCCAAAATCACTAAACAACTTTATGTATGTATTTAGTATTATTATTAATAATAATTTTGGTAGAAGGCAGAGGTGATGAGTACATATGTTTTCACTTGTTTCCAAAGAAACCTGTTACTTCTAGCAAAAATTAATTGCAGATTCCAGTCTGCATGTGGAATGATACTGATCTTTATTATAACATAAGTTTCTGTAAAATTTTGTTGACACAAAGGAATAGTATGCTAGTTAAACTCAAATTCACTTTTTCACACAAAATAAAAAGATGAACAAAAAGAAACCACCACCTACAGTGATCAATCACACAGTGTAATACTATTTGGTATACTGGATTTTTTTCTCTATTTGTAATAATTATAATGGATGAATACAGAGGATTTTTTTGAAAAAACTGTTCAGGTACTGTGAAAAGGAAAGTTTTAGCAAGGTTACAAGAAATCTCTGAGCAAAGCTATGTCATGCTTACTTGCAAGCAGTCTCAGACATCGTATGCAGAGTTCAGTATGTTGACTACAAATTTAGTCCCACAGTGCAAATACGACTCTCAAAGAAAGGTGACTGGTCAGTGACCTGTGTCATCCACAAATAAATTCCTGTGGTTCTTCAGCAGTGCACCTGAGCAGATTCCTGGCTTCACTGCAACTTTAATACAATTTTAACTGTGGTTGTCTAAGAGTTTATCATTTAAAAACTGTCCCTTTCATGCAGAAGTCTCTACAAGAAAGGAAATAATTTCTTACTAAAGCTCTTCTTATCAAAATAGTGAAGGGACAACAAGCACCTCTTTACCACCACTCAAAATTAAAGTAAGAACTTGTCCATTCCATCTTACATTCTACTGCAAAGACATCAATAGGAATTTTAGAGTCTAATGGTGTTATTTTCTCTCCTCTCTCCATGTTCTCTAAGGCAATTTTAAATAAATAGGCATGTATTTGAGGCATAAAATTCCCATAGAGCTCCCAACACAAACCTGACCATAAGCATGCAATTAACCCATAAACTATTTTTTTCACTCTAGGAGACTATGTCTGTCTCTGTTCTTTTCAGAGTGGAAAATATTCTAGTGAGTTCAAAAATATTTTCTTCAATGGTAGAAGGGAGGTCTTGAATTTCTTACCTGTTTTAGAATGTTGCTTCAATCTAGGAATTGAAAAGAGAAAGAGAGGAATGTAAATTTGATGCCGCTTGGAGTCTTTTCTAGGGTTTAGCAGTACAGTTTTCTTTCTTATTTTTTCCAAAGAAATTTCTTTCACATGTCCCAAAATATGACTAAAAGAGAATCTAAGGATCTTCCTTTAGTTACCTGGCAAGCACAGCTAATGCATCTTGAGTGGATTCGAAAAAAAGAAGAACTTACCAAGACTAAGTTTATAGTTTGGACAATGTGCGTGATACATTGAAAGTAAAAAAATACACAACAGTTTATATGCAGACATTTTAGGAAGAGAATTATTTAGTCTAATTTCAGTGACCTCTTGACATGTTTCACAAATAGTGTATACCATTTGCATGCTCTTTTACATCTTCTTTAAAAATTATTTTAGGCATCACATCATTCTTAAACTATTATATGAACTAAAACATTCCTGCAACTAAAACATCCCTGCAACTTATTATATTAATACTTCTCAAATTTACAGAAATGCTCTGCGCTACATATGATTCTGCTCTGTACTGGATACTTATTCACCTTAAGTACAGTAGAACCCAACTGTCTTATTTTTTCACTGTAAATGTATTGAAGTATATCATACATTAACTTCAGACCAGTACTCTGTGTATCCAGCAGTGCTTTTAAACTCAAGTCACATCAGCTAAAACCACCCAATGATTATAAGCATATTTCTATTGATTGCATTTGGAACTTAATTTTCATGTGAAAAGTAGATTCCTGATTTCAAAAACTCAGAATCCAGAAAATAGGAGGTCTGCTTGTCCTTGGTCTAATTAATTTATCAAGCATCACATATGAAATCGATACCAGAAATATGCATAGCTGAGATTAATATCATTAGACCAATTCTCCTCTTCCTGTAACAACTTCTAATGCATATAGCTATCAATATAAAGTTTTCTCTCTCAGTAGGTACTTTCTGAATAAATTCCTTCCACACCTTTGTCTATCTTACAAATCTGTTAAGACGTTAACCTTGAATTTCCTCTTTCTTCAAAAAACAGAAATTGTACTGACTTGTCTCTGCAATAATGGGAGATAACACTACTTTTGTTTAGCAAATAGACAAAAAATAAAATGCTCATTTCATTCCAGATTTCCAGAGCACTGCAAATGGCTAGAAGAAGAGAAGTAACTCAAAGGAGCTCACTAGTCTTTTATCAGAAGGAAAAGATAGTGTGTTTGAAGGCTGCATTTTTGACATATCAGTTTAACAAGTCAGCTGTAACTTTTCTCTACTGGAGACAAATTAGGTAAGAAATGACAATAAATCTTACAAAAAATAAAGCTTTACATATGGATACTTTAATGTTCTTTGTCTTTATATTATGTGATGCTGGCCATACTTTAAAAATACATACAGAAATACATTTGCAGGACACTCATGCATCTTCTCCCAGACAACAGTATTTTGTTCTGTAGATAATCTGACGGGGACAGTGCAAAGAGCAGGAAAATCAGCTGTATGCTTTTAATGGTAAAATGTATACACTTGTATGAAACATATATGCTTTCTATCTGTATGCTTTCTATCAGCCTGGTGAGTACAGTTTTGAAGATAAGAGTATAATGTGCTGCCTGGAGTTCAAAGTGTTTACGCAATCTGCAATTTTAAATTATGCACAGTCATTCATACCTGGCAATCACTATCAGTTTTAAACATAAACTTTTCTATGCTTTCTGCAGCTTTCAGCTTCCACACTTCTAGTAGCAGAAACTAAATTATCAGCACTGAAAGCAAATCCCCTTTCACTGAATTGACACAATTACTTATCTACTAGATTAGATGTAGAAGCCTATCTACAATTTCCTATCTACTAGAAGCATCATGAAAGGAATTTAAACTTATGGATAGGCAATTATACTTCTTTTAGATGACATATAGCTTAGTGTTTAAGTCTATACTTATGCCAAGCCTGTGGTTAATTACAAATATTTCTTACAAAGTAAAAGATCTATAATTAGAACATGAAGGCCTCCAAATTCCTTAAATGGTATGCACCATAAAAAATGTAGTCATTGTTACTGTCCCATCAAGTTTGCTGGCTTTCAACTAAAGGTTAAATGGAAGAGTTAGCTGTAATTTGAAGAGAAGCAAACAAAAAAAAAGATTTCATAAAATATCAGTAACATTGCTACAAGTAAACATATATTAAAAACACATAGGTGCAAAAGTATTGCATAGACATATATTCTTCTAATGAATTGCTGCTGTGTAGACTTGCAATTTCATAACTAATATTAGGTGGTATGATCATTATTCAATTATCTTAGAACAATAATAAACTAGAATAAGTTTTGGTTCTTAGAGAGGAATATCTGAAAAATATTATCTATCAGAAAAGCATAGTTTAAAAGACTGTTAAAGGAAAGCAGGTATCGTGCCTTGGAAAAGAAACCAAGTGTAGTGCAGTCACATAATTTGGTTGCTGGTACGACTGAAAATATAGGTGAAATGAACTATAAATTGTGTATGAAAGTATACTGTGAATATCACAGTCATCCTTACTTCAGAATCTGGGAGGTGGGAATCGGTGCAGTATTCTGTATGGCTATATCTCTAAGTGTCATGTTATTATCACTGCCACCACTACCCCATCTCATGCCTTCTCTGTGAGTTTCAGTTGTAACCTAGGTGCAAAGACTTCAGTGCCACAGTTACAAAGGAATTCTACAAGGTTCTATTCACTCACTTTTGCTATATACAATAGTCCTTTTAATTTTAATTATACTTAAATGACTGATATTTTTTGAGTAACCTCAGCTTTCACTTGTCAGTGAGAAGTTCAGGACCTAAGGCAAAGGGACTCAATGCATACATTCATTTATTATTTTTACAAAAGTGACAGTCTTCTGATAATTAAATCTACAGCTCCATTATTTTCTCTGTTTACCTTAAACATAATTCAAAACTTGTATGTTACTAAGAAGGAATTGTTTGAAAGATTTTGTAATGTTTTGCTTTTATTCCCTTAAGAGCAATTCCTGCCAAGTATTTCTGGTTAAGTATTGTTGGAGGTATCTAGCATTATGGATATTTATATTGCATGAATAATTCTTGCCAGGCTACTTTATCATTAGTTACAAATATCAATACTATCTGATCTTATATAGACATGCATAATTTTCTTATTCACAGCATGAGCTTCTGTAACTTACTTATCAATGATAAATGTAAGCATGAAAAGCTTGTATTCATCTTGAAAATGGCTTAAAGCACTCCTGGTTAAGCATACACATTTCACATAAAAGGAATCTGAACTACGTGTGACAATTAATTATCTGGAAACAGGGGCTATGAATACTTCAGTTAACCTAATAATTGCTTATTTAAATTAAATTTAGAGAAAAATAAAGATCTAAGTTACACATGCCCATACTGACTTACTTGAGAAATAAAATCTTGCAAATGTAACACAATATAAAATATGACATTAAATTTCAGGTTTATGTCTTACTGTGTTTCTTTTATTTTTGTGTTAGTTATCACAATGGAAGACAAGTACATTTTCAATGTAATTGGAAAATAAATTTCAGCTAGTATACCAAATATAAAAATTTGGCAAACTGTGGCAAATTTTCTTGCCCACACCTTTATTTCACCTCCTTCAGAAAAGTGTAGAAAGTCTATCATGGAAATTACAGGATGTGGTGTAGAAAAAAAAAGATAGTGATTTCCTTGACACCTGCAGTAACAACATTTTCTCACTTGTTATTTCTGTTCTTTGAAGAGTACTATGGTTAGTATTTAAATAAAGACTGTGAAAATAGTAACAAACTGCAGACATAAGAAAAATATAACAGCCTTCTGTTTAACATCTTGTTCCACATTTTACATGAAATAAGCATACTTAAAAATAAGAACATATACTTCACAGACAATTACCAGCTGTGTAAACTGTTATTTTTAACCCTTCAGAAGGTTAATCTATGATTTACCCAAAAGTTGTTTTTTCACCTGGTCTCCCATCATGGAAGATATCACAGGACCTTTCTCAGGAGAAATCCTTACTGGAAACTGGAACTGTGTGTCTCTACCAGTTTGACTAGTAAGACTGGGGTGCTTGGGGCAGGGATGTAAACACACAACACACACCATCTATGTTTCAGTTTCAAACATACTATTGCTGCCTGCTTCAATTTCCAAAAATACATCTTCTAGCAAAGTAACAGAACAGACCATGGAGTCTCCAAGACTTGACGTTAAGGAGTTCCACTAGTAAGAATCAACAATTAATGCAGCTTTTGTCTTCAGTGTAGCAGGCTACAAAACAACATCAAGATGCCTGCACAGATCAACCTTCCACCTCGAAAGGGGCACTCTCCCACTTCGGAGCCAGAATTTTCCAATGGATGCTTAGAAGAAACCTTGTTATTTTCCATGCAGTGGACTTTTTAGAAGCATACAGCTGTGACAAAAACATTGCCTACTATGTACAGATACATTGGTGAAATGCAGATCACCACTGACTACTTGATTTTGCCACTGACAAGAAGGCACAGCAGTGCCCTGCTTATACAACAAACTTTAGAGCAGGAAAAAGGGAGAAATCATGCCATTTTTTTCCCTGCATCTATATTTTATTGGCTGTCACAGCCTGTTTAGTACTTTAAAAGATAAGTACAACAGTAACAAAAATTCTAATCTCAAATTCTTTTAATACTGCAGGGGAAGTTGTTAAATATTTTTATTAGCTTCCACTGGCATGATAGGCTAGCTAACCCATGTGTTACTGGGACCTTACAGAAAGCAGAAGTTATCATGAGGTATAAAGTAATATTCTTCTCAAAGCCTATTTTTTTTCTTTTTGTGTCATAGCTCTCTTCCATTGATCTACATGAAAGTGTAAAACTGATCTATGCAAACAGCTGAGGTAAGACGCAGATGGATTACCACTCGCTTCTCTAACCCTATGCCATACTCCCCTTTCATGCTGCCTGCCCAGTCTTGACTACACTGGCATGTGGGTAGTTTCTTCAGATGCTCTGTACAAAGACTCAGGACTGAAGATGAGATACCCACAGTTCCACTGAGTCCCACAGTGTGTTCATAGACAGTATCAAGTTTGCATCCCATGTTTGTGGCAAGTACCAGACCTAGTTTTATATGTTATGCGTATATGCATCATCCTCTCTAACAAGGAGGGTCTGGTCG
>NW_010162303.1:619-824 GCF_000695765.1 Mesitornis unicolor | reverse complement strand
GCTGCCATGAAGAAGGAGACCCTTTGGAGGAGGGAAGGTAGTTCTACATTGGTCTCTGAGGAGGAAACCTGGTCCAGCACAAAAATATTCCCCATCTGAAATCATGTTCTCCTTAAAGTGGGAGCAAGACTCACCCTCAACTTCAGTTTGCCCTTCTACCTCTCCTTCCCTTCTTGCTTATTTCTTCTTTTTTTTTTCATAGAAA
>NW_010162303.1:0-261 GCF_000695765.1 Mesitornis unicolor | reverse complement strand
GGGTCTCCCTGGAACATTCTCTTCTCCAGGCTGAATAGCCCCAACTCTTTCAGCCTGATCACACATTCCTGTTTTCTCAAATATTTTCTTCTGCAAAGTCAAACAACAAACACATTAGCTGAGGTGCAGCTTCTGCAGACTCATGTCATGCATAGGAGTGGTCCAAGTGGGACAGCTTGGGACCACCTGCTATCGCCGCAGGGCTGTGCAGGCTGAATCCCACAGTCTCCGTTACTGGTGAGTTTAAAGCATCCCTTGCTC
>NW_010162302.1:2169-3192 GCF_000695765.1 Mesitornis unicolor | reverse complement strand
GCGCGACCTCTCCCCTTCTCCAGGGATTTGACGCTGGGCCAAGCAGCGATGGAAATGTCATTGTCACAGTGCGGAGGCCCGAAGTGAGCGCTGCGCCGGAGGGAAGGGAGCGGGACGCTGCCGCACTGAGCTCGACAGAGAGGGACCACCCCAAAAACCCTGGTCAGAGGGGGCAGAGAGAGCCCCGTGCAGTCTGTCCACGCTCTCAGGGGCTGTGAGGGACACTGGACAGTACCTGGGGACCAGGAGCTGTCCCACCACATACTCAGGGTTGGGGACATCAGCCTTTTGACAGGACTCCAGCGCCCATCTGAGCCTGATGAGGAGCCGGGGACGCACGTGAACCTATGCAGACCAGGAAGAAATACATTTTCCTGACTTTCCTCGCCTCTTGGCTCCTGCTTTTCTTCTTCTTTGGAGACCAGCTGCGTCGTTTTGCTTTCTTTTCGGGGAGAAAAGCCGAAGCCCAGAGGAACTGGCCCCGCTGGACGGATCGGTCACTCCTCAAAACCTTTGCAGACCCTGAGGAACTCCAAAGTGATGAGGACCCCGTTCTGGCATCGCCCCGGGAGCGGCGGGCGGCGCGGCTGAGCGTCTACAAGCACAGCAGATGCCGGATGGAAACCTGCTTCGATTTCTCCAGGTGCGAGAAGAATGGCTTCAAAGTCTTCACGTACCCTCGGGAGAGGGATCAGCCTATTTCGGAGAGTTACAGCAAAATCCTTGCCTCCCTTGAGAGCTCGCGCTACTACACCCCAAACCCCGAGGCCGCCTGCCTCTTTATCCTCAGCATCGACACGCTGGACCGAGACCACCTCTCGGGTCAATACGTCCACAATGTCGATGAGAAGATTCGAGGATTCCCGCTCTGGAATGGGGGCCGTAACCACCTCATCTTCAATCTCTACTCGGGGACTTGGCCCAATTACACCGAGGACCTGGGCTTCGACATCGGCCAGGCCATCCTGGCCAAAGCCAGCTTCTACACCCAGAGCCTCCGCCCCGGCTTCGACATCTCCATCC
>NW_010162302.1:419-2134 GCF_000695765.1 Mesitornis unicolor | reverse complement strand
GGTTGGACTCCATCCCCCCCAAAAAGAAATACTTGTTGGTGTTCAAGGGGAAGAGGTACCTGACCGGCATCGGCTCCGGCACCAGGAACGCGCTGCACCACATCCACAACGGGAAGGACATCATCTCGCTCACCACCTGCAAGCACGGCAAGGACTGGGAGAAGCACAAGGACACGCGCTGCGACAAGGACAACGTCGACTACGAAAAGTGAGTGGGAGATGGGGTGGGAAAAGGGGTTCTGGGGAGGACAGGACACCGCACAAATGCTCCTGCCCCGCTGTGGGGTGCAGCCATGCTTGTCTGTGGTGCCTGGACCTCCAGACGTGGGGAGGGAGGAAAGTTTTGGGCTCTCCCGAAATAGATGAGGGTTTCATTTCCATAGGGGAGCGAGGCGCGGATTGTTCAGGGCTTTCTCGTTCTGTATTAAAGTTGGAGTAATCTGGCGAGAGCAGCTCTTATCTGCAATCACCGCCACCGCCTCTAATACGATTTCCATTTTTCCAAGCGCTGATGAATGATGCTTTTCTTCTCCCCCCTCCTGCCTTCCTCTACCATAAACGTTTCTCTTGGAGATGAGCCCAAAACATCCCCCCCTCGCTGGCTCCACTAAAAATCCCACAAAACTAGTGGGTCCTTGGGATGTGGTGGGTTGGGGGAGTCCCCTGCATCCCCCCTCACAAATGGGGATGTGTGCAGTAGGGTGTGATGGACCTTGGTGGAAAAACTGGGGGAGGCCACACACCGGCTCCTCACCTCCCTTTCCCGCTGCCCTGTCCCTATCTGCCCAGTTTGGAACTGGGAAGCACAGACCCCGTCCCAGTCCCTGTCTCCTGTCTGGGGACATCCCAGAGCCACCCGAGAGCAGATGGGGAGAGGCCGTGCTGGGCGTCATTCTCAAAGCGTCTTAGGAGGTGCCGGGAGGTAAAAGTGGAGCCGGGTGCTGCGGGCACTGGGATTAACCGGGGCTTCGGGGCAGCAGGGACCCCATCCGTTGGGTGCCACCAGCCCACCAGGGAGCCTTTTTGGGGACAGGGCATCACAGGATGGTGATGGACGCTAATGGGACAGGGGGCCCAAGGTCAGCCCCATGGTGGTGGGATGGGACGGCCCCTCATGGTGGGATGGGACCCCTCCTCCCACCGGCCCAGGTAATCCTGTAATGTTGTTGGCAAGCACAGGGGGATTTGCACTGTGCCCGGGGCAGCTTTAGGGAGCAGAGGCGGCACACGCGGGCTCACACATGACCCCAAACCTTGGCTGTCCTGCTCGTCCCCATGGCCCACCCGGCCAAAAAAAACATTGGTGTCTCCACTGCTCTGCCTGACCTCTTGTGGGGAATTTATGCCCTCCTGCCCCAGGAAAAGATGTCTCCAAACCCAGACTGGGGACAGTGGCAAAGTGATGATGGGGACAGCAGGGAGGGGACACACCACGGCTGGCAAACTGCCCCTTTTGAGGACGTCCCTGTTTGCTCGGGGCGGTGGCATGGAGGAGGGCAGCATTGGGGGCAGAGGAAAGCCTTGATGGGGGCTCCACCGCCCTTCTCGTACCCGGGGGCTGCCTAAAACAAACCGGTTCTGTGCCTGGATAAAGGGCGCTTGTGGCAGTGCCGTGGTCTAGCCCCGGGGTTAAAGCAACCCAAGCGGTTTGGGAAAGGCTCCCTGGAGCCGTCGGGTCCCACCGGCGGGACCGTGCCCGGCGGAGGGGCCGGGCG
>NW_010162302.1:0-202 GCF_000695765.1 Mesitornis unicolor | reverse complement strand
GTGCTGGGGGGCTCGCCCGGGTTTGGAGTCCCTGAGGTGGCAGCGGGGCTGCCTCAAGGAGAAGTGTCCAGCCCTGGAGATGCAACTGTGGCTGCGGTTTCATGGTGGGGGGATCTGGGTGCTGTTTGGGCCATCCTTGCCCCTGACAGGTCAGGAGCTGGGGTTTGAACAGGGCAGAGGGCGCCCATGGGGTTTTAGGTGT
>NW_010162301.1:437-793 GCF_000695765.1 Mesitornis unicolor | reverse complement strand
CCCAAATGCCATTTTGGGGTCCCCAAATGCCCTTTAGTGGCCCCTCAGGGTGCCCTGGAGTCTCCCCCCAACTCCTTTTGTCACCTCCTGGGGTCCCAATGGTGTCCTGGGGTCCCTTAATGTCCATCAATGGCATTTTGGGGTCCCCCAGTGCCCTTCAGTGTCCCCTTGGGGTGGCCTGGGGTCCCCCCCAAATCCTTTTGTCACCTCCTGGGGTCCCCAGTGCCATTCTTTGTCCCCTTTGTCACATTTTGGGTCCCCCAATGGTGACCTGGGGTCCCCCAATGCAGTCCAATCCCCATTTAATGTCCCCAAATGCCATTTTGGGGTCCCCAAATGCCATTTAGTGGCCCCTC
>NW_010162301.1:0-253 GCF_000695765.1 Mesitornis unicolor | reverse complement strand
CTTTTGTCCCCTCCTGGGGTCCCCAGTGCCATTCTCTGTCCCCTTTGTCACATTTTGGGTCCCCCAATGGTGACCTGGGGTCCCCCAATGCAGTCCAATCCCCATTTAATGTCCCCAAATGCCATTTTGGGGTCCCCAAATGCCTTTCAGTGTCCCCTCAGGATGTCCTGGGGTCCCCCCCCAACTCCTTTTGTCACCTCCTGGGATCCCCAGTGATGTCTTTGGGTCCCCCAATGCCACCCTGTGCCCCACC
>NW_010162300.1:0-30196 GCF_000695765.1 Mesitornis unicolor | reverse complement strand
GAGCCAGGCTCTTCTCTCTGATATCCAATGCCACGACAAGGGGCAATGAGTGCAAGCTGGAACATAGGAGGTTCAATCTGAACATGAGGACAAACTTTTTTACTGTGAGGGTAACAGAGCACTGAACAGGCTGCCCAGAGAGGTTGTGGAGTCTCCTTCTCTGGAGACATTCAAGGTCAACCTGGACGCGTTCCTGTGTGACCTAGTTTAGGTGATCCTGCTCTGGCAGGGGAGTTGAACTGGATGATCTTTTGAGGTCTCTTCCAACTCCTGAGATTCTGTGATTCTGTGACTCTCTTCCTTGCTGATTTCCTTGTATTCCATACAGATAGCTCTTGGATGAAGATGGCCATTGAGGTTTTTACTGCTGGCAGCTACAGATGAGTTGCAAAAGGTCCCAAGCTGGGGGCTTCGAATTCCAGGCCCTGGCCCCAGAGCAGGGCAGGTGCAGTAAGAGAAAGTCCAAACACTGATGAAAAGACCTCAAATCTCCTCCTCTGTCCAAATTCTCCCATAAAACCATGAGAAAGTTCCTGCTACCTTTCCCAGCTGAGGCAGGTGTTTCCTTAGGGGAGATCTTGATGTCAGATGGCAGAAGAATGACTGAAAGGCAAGCACAGGCATCCAGAGATACCTCAGTGGAAGAGTAAGTGCTTTAACAGAGAGCAAGTCTTCATCATATTGTGACCTTTGCCAGTTCTTGTTAGAACCAGTCGGGAACTTGTCAAGTAACCAATTTATTTCCCATTGGACACACTGGTTTATCAAGACTGAATCCTGTGGACTGGAAGACTGGTTTTCTTGAGGATTTGTGGGGTTGGAGGTGGAGGTAGGGAAGATATAATCTCTTTTTTAATATTATCTTGAAAATTAAAGACTTTCTCAGAGGACCTGTACCAGAAGAATGTGAAAAGATCTGAAACTAAGGCAGGCAAATAACAGTGTTACCATAAAGCCCCAAGCTGTAGGTTTTCTTCACTCCTTGATAAGGAAATCTATTTTCATGGAGGGTGGTTTATCTTTATGTACCTCTATCCTATTAACCTTACAAAGTGCAGAGTAAAGGACTCACCAAGTCAGACGATACCTCCAGAATCCTTGGGTCATCATGGCTCTGCTCAGGCATTGTTTTGTGACTGTGACTTCCTTAATTTAGGATAATTACCTGTTTTAGAAAAGTCAAGTGTGGTTTATTTGCTCTTAGTTGCCCAGTGGGGATCAAGAACATGGCACAGCTTTATGTGAGACCTTATAAGAATCTGTTTTCATAAACTTAGGGGAAAAATAGTTGCCTTCACCCCAAGTACAGTAATCAGCATACTTTTGGATACTGAGTCATTTAGCCACACAAGACCCAGATGGTTTTGCCTGTTGGTTTTGTGGCACATTGACTCTGTCTTTTCCAGCCAGAAGTTCAACCCACTGCAGGAGGTCAAAACCACAACAAATACAAACAGCTCAGAGACAAAGGTTTGCAAAGCTGCCTAGGGAAAAACAAAAAAAGAAAGTCTGTATATTATCTTAGAGACCAAGCTATTGAAAGCAAATATCCTAATCCAAGGGAAATTATATGCTCCCTGAGACAGATGGCACCAAACTGTTCCCACTGTGGTAGAGGGGGAGGTTCTCGTTAATCTTCTTCTTTATGAAAAACAAACTTTATAAGTGTATTTCACCTTCTAAGGCAAAAAACACACTGACTGTAACAGACTTTCTTTCATCCTTGTTTTCTTCATTTGTTAGCTTCTCATCTCATATTTTAACTGATAACAATTGGAGAATACAGGCTAATTTTTGAATATTGCTTGTCCCAGTAGCTTCAGTTTTGGTACAGGAAATCTAATTTTTTTTAATCAGTATAACCTTCTAAAATTCTGTAGATTTTTGTGTCTAGACTCCCTCATTTTGTTAAAACACACTGTTTCACTTTAATTCAATATTTTTGATAGGTCCAAAGGATTTCAGCAGTGCTGAAAACAGTGGTTTTTTGTTTTCGCACAGACCTTTCAGGTTTTTCGGCACTGCAGTGAGGCCCACTGTTCTGCTATTACAAGAACTGTTTGCAAGATCCTCCTAAAGCTCCATCCATTTTTTTACATTCCTCTTCTCTTGGGGAAATGTTAGGGGCAGGATTATTTACAAGGAAGTGCTTGAGAGTGACAGAAACATCTGCCGGTTTTCCTTAGATGCCATTATCTTGCATGGAAAAACTTAGACAAGAGCTGACTGCTCTGAAGTTAGCACAGGTCTGGTGGTGGGTTGACTTGATATCCAGGAACATGTTAAACAATAAAGTCGCTCACAACCTCTTTCATGCCTCACTCCAATAGTGCTTGAATAACAGTAAGCACACCAAGCTTTGGATGATGTGAGTAATTCCTTTAGCGAGTACAGGCTTAAATTTTGGAAGTACAAGTCCCTGCATGTCCTTGCTTCAGCTGGTCTCAGCGGTTCATTATGTCCTGATCAAGAAAAAGCATCTCCATCACCAGTGGATGTGCATTGGTTTGTAATCCTCTGATTTGCTTTTCCTCAGCTCTGTACAATTACAGCAGTGATACAGAGCTCACATACAAAACCTCCATTTCTTCCACATAGCACTAATGATCTGGCAACAGCATGCATTTTAGTCTTTTAATCTCTCCTCTAACCAAGTGAGGTTCTTATTAACGGATTTTGTCAGTCAGGTGTCTAGCATCCTCATGGATAAGTTGACATAGAAGATGGCCGTGTTGTTATTTCTCTTAGTCATCAGGTTCTTTAAAAGGCTGCTTTAAAACAAGAAAACAAAGAAATAAAGCCAGAGCGTGCCCCGATTATCTTGCCTTGATTTCCAAAACTCCTTTTGTCCACTCAGGTCAAAAGGGATGGGGATTCAATCCTAGAGCATAGCAAAGGAAGAGAAGGTTGCTTTCCCATACTGTTGTATCTGAAGTTCCCTAGCAAGGTTAGATGGCTGAGGATGGCCAAAAACTGGGAGGCTGAATCTGTGGACACTGATTACTCAGGGCAGAAATAGCAAGCCTTAAGAACTGCAGAGTGTTTTATTTCTTAAAGCCTTTTCAGTTTTATAGCTTATATATGTTCCAGGAGAATGAAATATGTGATAATGTAGTGTTCTTAATTGCAGTCTTCAGACTAAATCCTTTCTTTTCTAAAGAGGTATCCCTTTGATACAGAAGTAATTAATGAAGAACTGTAATTTAGAAGAGGCCATCATAACTATCTAAGCCAATGTGCATAACACCAGACCACAAAAACCTTGCAAGCTCTGTCAGTACCAAGCACTTAATTGCATTTAAAAATTAGTTTATCTTTAGCTCATTTTCAAGTGACAGAGAGTCTTCCATATACCTAGTTAAACTGCTTCAATAGTTAATTATCTTCACAGTCAAAAAATGTGTGTCACATTCTTACTCTGAGTTCACAGCAGCTTTGTTTCAAACTACCAAATCTCATTAAGCTTTGCTCTACTCAATTAAAGAATTTCTAAAATCTCTTCCTAACAAAGATATTTGTAGACCATGATCAATTGACCTCTTAATCTACTCCTGGATAAACTTAATAGATTGTACTTCTTAAATCTCTCACTGTGAGACAGGTTTTTCCTAGTCTAAATAATGCTTGTAATTTTTTTTTCTGAATGCTTTTTGTTTCACCCACATCCCCTTTTGAAGTGTGGAAACCAGCACTGGGATACCATCTTCCAATAATGGTTTCATAACTCAGCAAGAAACATTGCTTCCCTGCTATATATTATAATTCCGCTGCTTGCTTTTGTGTTCAGGATTGCATTTGCCCTCCTAGTGACAATGTTAGGTACCTATATGCACTTGAGTACCTACATGACCATAATTTTTTTTTCAGGACATCTGCTTCTTTTGCGGTGTCCCATATCCTTATGATCCAGGATACAGTCACAGAACTACAGAATCACAGAACCACAGAATCATAGAATCACAGAATATGAGGAGTTGGAAGGGACCTGGAATGCTCCCCCAGTGCAACACCTGCCAGAGCAGGATCACCAGAGCAGTCACACAGGAACACGGCCAGGGCTTTGGGTGTCTCCAGACAAGGAGACTCCACAACCTCTCTGGGCAGCCTGGGCCATGCTCTGTCACCTTCACACTGACAAAATTTGTCCATATCTTCAGGTTGAACCTCCTATGCTTCAGCTTGCTCCCATTGCCCCTTGTCCTATAACTGGCTATCACTGTGAAGAGCCCAGCTCCTTCCTCCTGACATTTGCCCTTTACAAATTGATCCCCATGAATGAGGTCACCCCTCAGTCTCCCCTCCTCCAAGCTAGAGACCCAGCTCCCTCAGCCGCTCCTCAGCAGGATATGCTCCGCTCCCTCCAGCATCTTTGTGGCCCTGCTGGACTCTTTCAAGCAGTTCCTGTCCTTCTTGAACTGAGGGGCCCAGAGCTGAACACAATATTGCGGATGTGGTCTGACCAGGGCAGAGTAAAAGAGATGGCAAACCTCTCTGACCTACAATCACCCTTTCTCATATATCCCAGGATGCCATTGGCCTTCTTGAGTGCAAGGGCACATTGCTGGCTCATGGTCACCCTGCTGTCAACCAGTCATCCTAGTACAGATTTCCTTTATCTGATATTACACTCCTGTGTGTCTATCTCATGTCGTCTAGGGTTGTAGAAACCTGCAGTCAAATGCAGCTTGGGGAATTCTCTCTTCTTGCTCTGTGCTAGGGGGTGTCCACCAGGGAAGCCAGCAATGCTCTGAGCCACATCATCCTGACACATCTCTCAGCCAGCAGCTCCAGTCTCAGCCAGGCCCTTGAGCAGACTCGAGAGTTTACGAATCCTGGTCTCCCATCTTCTGAGACCATCATTCACCTCCAGCACTGCTGCCAGGAGTGTGCCTACGAGCACACTGCGGAGCTGTGATACCCTACCTAGCTTTCAAAAGCTCCCCATGCTTTGCAGGCACTGATTGTAAAGCAGCAACAGGAGGTGAATTTGGTAACATAAAGTCACCTTCTGATTTCTTCTTTCTCTCTCTGAAGAGTTTATTCTTGCCAAGAGAAGTGCTTTGTGAGAGTGAAGTATTTACTTTTTTTTTCCGAGATCCAATTCTACTTCAGCTGACCTTGTTTACATGTCCCTCCTCATCCCCATTTATCTGGCAAATTTCTCAAATTCTGTTGCGGGCGAATAAAGGCATCTGTTCCTCTTGAAAGAGCAATTGTTGAAATTCTGTAAAAAAGCAAGGAGCAGTGGACAAAGGAAGGGGTGAGAAAAGAATTGAGGTTCAGAACATTTTATGAAAGCCCTACACTATTTAGTGTCATTACTAACTCTACCACCTGAAGCAATTTATTAAGAGTTTGAAAAAGCAGCTGAAAGTGCAGGATGTGAAGATTTCCATTGGAAATAGATGACTACTTTAAAGGTTACAATTGGTTTCTAAAGAACTGGCTAGATGAAAATTGCAAGAGGTGAATAGCTACTGAAATCTGTGGGCTGGGGGAAGGGAAGAAAATTGCTACCTACTTGAAATAAATAGCTCTTCTAAAATAATGGGTGTTAAACTTTAAAATTGTTTTGTTCTGTGACATACAGAATGATGTATTTAAAGTTGTTTTCAACTTCTCCAAACAGGCAAAATTTGCCTGGAAAATAATTTCCATGTAAAAATATGATAATGTAATTATTCTAACTTGTATTTTCTATCGTTTGATGCCCTGTTCTTAATAATGTCTCATATTTTACAGCAATGTTATCTATCCATATGAACTCCATCTGTGCTACAAGACAAAGAGAAATTTAATAGAAACTGAGCCACTGCCCTGTCTTTCCACTAGCTTTTGCTTTAAATTGATGCAATGAACCCTTGCCAGAAATGCCAGAAATCAAAATTATTATAGTTGCTAATATTGTTAATGGTAATTCAGTAGATTGATTCATCCTAACAGCAGGATTTTGAAGTGTTTTATCTGGAGATAGAAGAGTGTTTTTTGCTCTCTTAGAGGCCATTATGCATTAGAGTTTTAGTCCTGTTGGATGTCAAGAGCTCTTTTTGTCTGTACATCGGTGCTTACTCCTTATACCTGGGCCTCACAGATCTCGGTTCCTTCCTGGGTCAGTGACTTGCTTATTCCTTGGAGCCTACATTTCACCTCCAGTGCCACCAGGTGCAAGTGGAAATGTGCAGTGAAATCAAAACAATCCCAAGGTACATTTAGTGATCTGGAATCAACTATTTCCAGTGGAGAACGCTTCTTCTGAAGAACACTTGACCTGCTTAAGAACACAACTTGTCCTCCTGTTTCACGTCTTACCACCTCAAGGGCTGGCAAAAATCTCCCAAGGTTACTGAGCAAGTCCCAGTCTCCTCCCTTACCAAGTGGCACAAAACCTATCAGCTCAGATCTCTGGTCTGAACAGTGAAATATTAATATCCTAATCACCGAGAGTATGCAGGTCTGTGTCTGAATGTGAGATTTTGGGCTGTGGCATAGGCATGCAGGAGCCAGTTTCCTCCCTGGTAGGCACATAATTACTTAGAAAGATTAAAGGATGGGTTAAGAGAATTTGATTTGCGTCAATTTTATTTTTTTTCATATCTCCAAGCAAACTCTCTCCTCAATGCCAGTTTCCAGTCAGCTTGAAGGCTGAGGGCAGGGTGGTGTAATGAGCCATGCTTTACCTGTTTGAGTTTCTAATGATAATATGCTCAACAGGACTTCTAGTATGTCCCCTCATTTTCAACACATTTAAGCAATTTGTGATCCAGCTTCTACAGTTGCAGGAGCTGTGTTCATTTAAATACAAGTAGAAGAATATGGAAAAGAAAATACAATCTGGGATGCCTTCCAGACAGCTTTAGCCTCTAAGCTGAGGTGCCAAAACTAAGAGTGTAGCCACTGTAGTCTTGGTTAATGGAGATGGAAAGAACAGACACTCCAGCTCTGGTGATGACTCAGATATTAGATGTGCTGCCTCGCTCTCTTTACTTCTCCCACTCGGAAAGTAAATTCTGGCTAAATATCTTCAAAAAGCTGTTATTCAGAACAAAGAGAGAGCAGCTGGTGTCATACACTTGGAAGAATTTTCTCATTCAAAATATGGTTCCTGACATCTCTCTGGTCCTTCCTCATACCCCAGCAATTCCTCCAAACCAGTTTAATCAACACATTTTTCTTTACACCTTTCTTTTCTTTCACCTTTCTTTTCTTTCCATCACCCTAGAACAGATCCATCAAACATAAGGCACAATTTTAATAGCAAAACAAATACAAATATCTGGGGAATCCAGACATTCTGGTGGATGTGCTATTAATTTAGCTAAATCAATAGACAAAGAGGACAAAAAAAGAAAGACTACTCAGAATGATACATCCAGCTTAAGATAGAGACAAGCAGTGAAGAAATCAAAGCAAGCCAAAATATCATTGATTGGTGACAAAAGAGCCTTATACCTCTATAAAGCCTTCTTGTTTATCTGAGATTTATTTTCCTGGAAGGCTTAGCAAATTATAATCCTCCACCCTAAGCATATGAACAGTGCAATGCAATCAGCGTTGCCTTTATTTTTCCACTCAGTCTTTCTATGCAAAGAGATCAAACTTAATGAGTGGAAAGTTCAATTTCTAAACTCTTTTTTTTTTTTCCACGCTCAGCAATACAACGATGCTAGGGAGGTAATCTCAGTGCCTGAAGTTATAAAAAGCTGAAATAGCATCTATATCAGCCCATGCATCACCTGGATATTGTAGAAGGAAAAGGATAAAGCTACAGAGCTCCACTGGGAGAAGGAGAAGGAACAAACCCTACCACCGCTACCATGTGTCCTTCACAATGTGGACGGCCTTTCTGTGTCTGAGCCAAATCGTTAATCCTCACTTTACTCATCCCTCTTCTTGGTCTTGGTTTTAATCACTCTTTCTAACTGAAGTTATAAGGAGGATGATTGCTGGCTGAAATATGAAAGTAGCCACAGCTCTGGATTTTGCTGTCTGAAAACCCAAATTCTTGGCTTTTTTTCTACAGCAAAAGAACAGGACAGGATCTTTTTGCTCTACAGAAAAAGAACAAACAGTGAGGACCATGCTTGGGGTGATGGGTTTAGTTCCAGTTGGCCTTGGCATTCTGACTCTATACGGAGAATTGGTTGGGAATTTTGTGACTTCCAAAAAAACGCTATTTTCTAAAACTGAGGCTTCCCAGATTGCAAAATTTCTTCAGCCTCTAAATAGATTTTCTGTTGTGAAAGGAAAAACCTGATCAAGACCACTAGAAAAGAACTATGTGGTCAACTGGAAGACACCACTGCTTCAATATCTGGAGTCCTTTTTTGGTCCACGAAATAAGTATTGAATCAAAAGTGAATCAAGGGAAACAAAACAATTGGGGCGACTGGGGTGTGATGGAAAACTGGGAGATAAACACTGCATCTCTCCAGCTGACCCTCTGGAAGGAGCATACCTTGATGAGGCTGTTCCCATTTCCAGAATGAAGGGTCTGTGGGAAAGGTCTCCCTTCATCAAAAGCAGTAGAGCTGGAAAGTGATGTTAAACCAGGTCCTACCTCTGCACACAACTGGGAAGCCCTCTTCGTCCTGCAAAGCAGAGACATTCTCCTTTATTGCAGGCTTGCATTCTTTCTGCATTGGTCTTAACATAGCTTTTGGTTTTGTCTTCCTTAAAAAGCTTGGAAGGCCCCTGTGTGAAAACAAATAGGAATTATCAGATTTCTAAGGAAGAAAATTATCTTTTTTCAGCTTGGTCTGTTTGAAAACTGATGATAAGCTGTGAGCTGTTACTCACCACATCTGAATGTAGCCCGAAGTAGGAGGTTCATCTTCCCAGATTCTGAGTAAACTAAGAAAAAAAAGTGAGAGGCTCTCTCAGAAGGAAAATCATAGCAGAAGTTTATAATCAGACCAGATAAATGGTCATTGAAGCTTTATTCCCCTTAGGGCCTAGTAACCAGGAGGAGAAATGAGAAGGAAAGAAGATAAGTGGGTAGCTGATAAGTTCTGGTTTTTGCCATAGAGATTGAATACTGGTGGTGGCGTATCACAGAGAACGGTCTAAGTGGCACTTACTACCAAGAAATGAACAGGATTTAAAAGGCCAGAGGATGAGGATTAATCCTAGGAGTTCAGCTCTCCACGGTGATTGAGGCCTTTGAGATCAAAATGGTGATAAGACAGGTTGAGGAAAAGACAGCCAGAGCAGGTGTGGAGAGGCACATGCAGGAAAATAAATTCAGCTGATTTCTGCAGTGTGCAGTTCACAGCCTGGTGCAAACACATGCTAACAACCCCAGCCCCTTGGAGAATGTTAAGCAGACAGTAAAGAAAAAAAATATATGGTCAGCAGTACTTTAAAGATAGAAAGTCCTTACTCAGAAGTACATAGTAAATCTGTGGAAGAACAAGAATTTGAATCCACAGCCTTGAACTAAACTCTGCCTACATTTTGTAACACCTCTAAAAGGCACAGTTTAGTCAGCCATTAGGAGTATACTTTTATCAACACTCAAAACCTGCTACTACAGACTGTATTTATTACAAATCTGCAAAAACAAGCTGGTTAGCTATTAAAATTTGGTAATTCAAGAAACTGATATTCTGAGAAAAGGATCGTTCTCCTTAAAACCAAAGGGATCATTGTGGCTCTTGAATACACATAAAACTTTATCTGGATGCATAAATACTGTACTTTTTTTTTTTTTCAAGAAAGAAAAATTGACTACAAATTGCTGTATGAAGCTGTTATAGTCGGCCACATAACCTGCCATCCAGGTCTTAAACCAACAACACTCCAAACCTGATTCTTTTCTCTTTAATAGTAAAACCACTGTTGTAGAAAAGAAACCCACTGTGGGGCAATTTGTTCTCTTGCCACACGTATTTCGGCTACAAAATATTCGGCAGCACTTAGACTTTAGAAAGACTCCAGAGAAAGTTAACACAGATGATTAGCCCTGAAGGAGCTGTAAGATGATGAGAAGCTGAGTGAATTAAATTTGTTTCCCTTAGTATGAATCAGTGGAGTTATGTTGAGGTTTACAATATTAGTGTTTGGAGATTTCATCACATTCGTATAATGGGAAGGATGTAGGGGGATTAGTTGGGATGGACAGCAAATTGTGGAGGTGGGAGGACGAGAGGATATACGAGGTCTTTTTATTCCATTTTTCTTTTCCGCTGTTAGCTGATTAAGGAAAGCAAGGGCATCTAGGATTCTGCATTTGAAAGGCTGCTAGATGACTGCAAGAAACATTAGGCTGCTTGAAAATGTCAGCACTTTACGCTTTATGTAGGACTGAGCTGATTGCTACAGTGAAGAGAACATAAGTGATTCAAAGGTGAACCAGAGGTCTCCGTGTTAGAGATGTGAATGTGAGCAGGATGGGGGAAGGGAGCCTGGCTCCATTAAACGCTGAATTCATTCTCGTCTCAAATCAGGATCTATAGAGATTTGGTATATATTGCATTTTTGTACAAATTAGCGAGTGACCTGTTGTCAATGAAGATGTCTCTAATTTGCAATCAGATCTGGAAAGGGAGATGACGCAGTCCGGCAGCTTCTTTCTGCAGCCTCCAAATATGGGACAGAAATCTGGGTAAGGAGCAAAACAGGTCCTGATTCATGAGAAAGGAAAGGGGCTGCTGTCTTAGGATACACTGCATTACCTTTTGGAGGTGATTTTCTTTTCTGACCACAGACAAATCGGCAACAAAACTTACCCACTTGAATTTTGGTGTGAAAAATTCTACCTGACCTCTTAGTTAACCTCCAGGAAACAGTAAGTGCTTTCTTTGTGTGGATTTACCAAATACAAAGTAACACTTTTAAAAGAATGTGCTTCCAGTTAGGATGCATTTGGTGACTTTATTTTTCAGAAATCCTACCTCCAAACACTTACAAAACTTCCAAACACTTGGCCTATGCTGTCAGCTGGAAAACAAAAAGACAAGGGACACACTCTCAGGAAAACAGTATATTTCACCTAGCATGTTGGTAATAGGAGCCTGTGGTCAATTTAATATTTTACTATTAAAATACTAATTTAATTTACTATTAATAAATAATTTAAAATATCATTAAATTAAAATTTAAATTCTAAATAGTAACCTAAAATTACTAATTTTTGTGCTTTTTTAAAAAAACAGCTTAAAAGCAGAGAGCTAAAACATTGAGCATTATGTTGAGAACATCGATTAAAAACCTCACTATGCTTGAGACTATAGACTTGTAGGAGAGGAAGAATGATCGTAATTTAATAACAGCAATTATTGTCTCTTTTTTGGAGCATTGATTCTCCCAGGACTCAAGTTTAAGTCTTTGAGGACCTATATGCAGCCTAGATTTCCACCATCAAAAGCAGCAGACTATTTAATGAAACCTCTAGCTTCAGGTGTCATAAGGGGTGCTCAATGCCTGTGGTTTACCCCAGGGATTGATTCTGCTCTCTCCTTCTGGCTGTGTTCCTCATTGCTCGCCGCATGCTTTGATGGTGTTACCTGCACTGATTATGTGTCTGGCTGGGATCTAAGGATGGACCATGACACTACACTGTGAAATGGCATCTCTGAAAGAAAAACATCTCCAGCAGGAGATGGACCAGGGTTTCTCTGCAAAATGGATCAGTCCCACAGTACACACATATCTAAGGTCCCAGAAGTCAGGTCTTAGAAGGCTCCATGGATCAAGGGCTGATGGACCAAGACCTGAAGGATCCAGGCAGTGCATTCATCTCCTGGCCAGTTATACTTCTAGAAGTCACATAGGCTTGACATTTCAAAACTGATTTCAGGCAGCATTGTGAACCAGTGGTAATTATTGCTGAGCTAGCACCAGATTCCCTGCTCAGTTGCAGGACAATACCGTATTGCAGAAGAAGGGCTTACCCATGGTACAGATCTTTTCAGTCATGAGTTGGTAATCTTCACAACACTGAACCAGGTCCTCTGGACTCACCAATCTGGATCATTTCTGATTTAAGGATTTCTGTGAAGGAGAGAAAGAAAGAAAGAGAGAGACGGAAAAAGAAAGAAGAATGGAAAAAGAGGTTGCTCTGGTTTCTCTCATGGAAAGTCAGTGGGACTTCCCTTCTTAGCAAGTTCCTCCTACCTCGCCAGGGAGTTTAGGACAAGTAGCTGAGGATGGTGTTGGAAACGCTTTATGTTAGCGCTGAGAGTTGCTCAAGACAGAAAAAAAATTTGCCATCTGTGGAACTGAGCCTGACTGAAGAAAGTGGCTAAACTTGAGAGGCTCTGCTGTGTAGCAGGCAAGGAAAGCAGCAAGCATAGGGAGCATGGAGACACCATCAAAGAGAGGGCTTTCAAAAAGTATTTCTGAGATTAATTTACTACTCAGACCTCTAGGGCATGAATCGGTTCCACTTTTACTGTTTTCCATCGACTAACCATCTGCAGGCAACACCTTTTAACAACTTGCTGTAATGCATTTACTGGACATTTTGTCATTGTAGTATATTTGGGATATCAAAAAACAGCTGGTAGAAGGCCATAAACAAAGACTTTATCACATATTGTTTATCATCACTTTAGTTTTGGAAGACTAACCAAGAACATTAATGCACAGCAACATTTTGAGATGCATCTTTATTGTCGCCAGGAAGGCTAAAGGTTATTTCACTAATAATATGCAAATAGAGCCTTTACTGCACATAATGAATAATCACTTTAGATTAAAGGCAGAAATTTCCTTTAGTAGTACATGCAATAAAAGCTTTTGCATGAATTTAATTATTAATTTAAAGAATTATCACTTCACTGAGCCTGAATGTATTATTTATTAAATGTAATTGAAGTATTTATTAGGCAAGTAATAAATGATGGACAACAGCCATGAGTGGCTTTACGGTTTTATAAAATAACCTTCGTCTGTGTTTACAAGCAGGGATGGTAGCCTTTCTGTATTGTTATAAGAGATTAATTATCTTTATAAAAATAGATGTAATTTTTGTATTACTTGGTGGATTTTCCTTACCAATTAGTTCCTCTTGGATGTGAGATGAGGAACCAAAATATTGTTACCAGAGACTACATTGCACTGACAGTCTAAGCTCTATTTGTGTATGATTTTTTACTCTGGACTCAATAAAACTTGAGTTACATGTATGTCTGCCCAGCATTTGACAATCTCTACCTATACATAATGTCAGAGCACTGGTAGCAAGTAAATTAGGCATCAGAGTCTTAAGATCAGAGTAGCATTGACTTACATTGACAGCAACAACAGTAGAGCTACTGAACAACTCCAGCTTAAAATGAATTCATTAGAATATAATTAATTTAATAGCAGGAGGATTTAACAAGCAGATCAGCAATACCAGCTGCCCTTTTATGTTTCTGGTTAAATTGTTTAAAGACAGTGAGCCTGAAGCTGGTCCGAGAGTCTCTAAGCATAATCGTGAGTCTTAGGATGCCAAGGTAGATCTCTGTGTTGGTAATTACTTCTTTTACTATACATCATTGGCAGGTGGGGTGAATTTGGGCCCATGTCCCAAGACATCTGGGAAGAAACTCCAAATTTTACTAGGAAAAAAAGTTTTACAGAAGTATTAAATATTTGTGCTTTCTTCTTATATCAGAAAATTATAGCACAGAAAAAAAAAAAAGAAAAAGAAAAGATAGCGAAAGTGTTTCTTTAACACAAAAAGCGCTCTCTCCATCTAAGGCATAGAACATTTTCTTACCTTCAAATCCGTATGGCTTTAAAATAGTACACTTGATCATATTTTAAACTATTTTTTTCTAACTGTGAAGTAAAAAG
The DNA here is from genome assembly GCF_000695765.1 of Mesitornis unicolor. NCBI lineage: Eukaryota > Metazoa > Chordata > Aves > Mesitornithiformes > Mesitornithidae > Mesitornis > Mesitornis unicolor. The sequence goes on along the minus strand of NW_010162300.1, from coordinate 16,414 downwards.
TAGGCTGGCATACCATACTACCAAACCAGAATCTTAGCAACACTGAATCACTCCTGGATTACTTTGTCTTAAGCCAAATGAATGTCTCCATATTGTCTCCATAAAAATTCCTTGTCATAACTTGGACACTTGTATTTCAAACATGCTGTCCCAGATTAACCCTAAGCTATTGATATCTACTCTGCCCTGGTGAGACCGCATCTGGAATATTGTGTCCAGTTCTGGGCCCCTCAGTTCAAGGACAGGGAACTGCTGGAGAGAGTCCAGCGTAGGGCTACAAAGATGATCAAGGGAGTGGAGCATCTCCCTTATGAGAAGTGGCTGAGGGAGCTGGGTCTCTTTAGTTTGCAGAAGAGGAGACTGAGGGGAGACCTCATTCATGTTTATAAATATTTAAAGGGTGAGTGTCACGAGGATGGAGTCAGGCTCTTCTTGGTGACAAACAATGATAAGACAAGGGGTAACGGACACAAACTGGAACACAGGAGGTTCCACTTCAATTGGAGAAGAAACTTCTTCTCAGTGAGGGTGACAGAGCATGGACCAGGCTGCCCAGAGAGGTTGTGGGGTCTCCTTCTGTGCAGACATTCAAAACCCACCTGGACACCTTCCTGTGTAACCTCATCTGGATGTTCCTGCTCTGGCAGGGGGATTGGACTGGATGAGCTTTTGAGGTCCCTTCCAATCCCTAACTTTCTGGGATTCTGGGATTCTGTGATTCTGTGTGCATCGAGATGTTGCATTGCAGAGATTTAGGAACTCAGTTTGTTCCTCTTAGCAGTCAAAAGGTTCTTCCATCCATTTACAGGTGACTACACATGGAAAAAATACGTGTTGAGAGAAGCCTTCCAGTCTTGTGTAAACGTACATGTCAAGACCTAGTGCCTAGCAGTTAAAACTGAATACTTGAACTGATCACTAAGGAAAGGGGCAGAGTTGCTCACCCTTAGTGCTTTTGAAACAAGGCTGGACATCTTCATATCGGTCATCATGTGATTTTCATCCTGGAATAATTTTTGTGGCATCTAGGTGGAGACTTTCTGAAAGTTTTGCTAATTGTTTTTGGTGTTGCAGTCCATCATATTCCTTTTATTTCCTTTGATGATTCTTAATGAACAATCAGAATGATTATGAATAATTAAAAGTGAGGACTGGTTTTCACTCCAGTATAGTGGGAGAAGATGTGGAAATGGATGACAATCACTGTGATTTTTCTAATGATCCCTAGAAAACAGGTCTTTTGTTTTACCCCACAGAAGTAATCCCTAAGGTCATCCTGGCTGGGGTCTGTTCTCTAGAGAGCTCATCTTTTTTCTGCTAGAGTTTTTCATGGAATATTTTTTTGTAGTTATCATTTTAATGTAGTCGATTAAGAGATTTTACTATGAAAGGGTTACTTAGGTCCTTCAAAGTTAACTGCCTTTATCTCAAAGATTTTGTTAAATGTTGAGCGTGAAGATGTTGCTCTTCCTCCCCTATCTTTCTGAACACCCGACCAAGGCAGGGCAATCTGCTGGGTAAACTTTTCCCTCAGTTTTCACTGCAAACCCTTTCAACCAGCTTAATTGATTCTCCCACTTGACTGTGCAGCCCAAGTGGTTGATGTGGTAAGTTTATACTAGTCTATAAAAGTGAAAAAGTGATATACAAGAGACACTTGTGTCTCGTGGTCCATTATCATGATTATTAACTTCTCTGAAGCCCTGTAATGAGCAATCTATCATCTACAAGCTCGTAGTACATCATCACCTAATGCGCCGAATACTTCTGTATTGCTAAAAAGCTAAGCAATAATACATTAAGTAGCCTGTCCCATCATAACAGATCTTTACTGGTCTTGGAGAGAGGGTTAACAGGAATCTCTTGAGCTTTCTGTATGTCCTTTGGATTCTGTTTCTTGTAATAAAGTGTCCTCATGCACTGAAAGTCTTGGCTCAATAGCTTGTGTCTAGCTCACTTGTGTATTTATGCATTACAGATGTCTGCCATGCCTATCTTCTGTCATACTTTGGCACATCATTGTAATTTATTGTCTGGCAAATTCATTTCTGCTTGCGTGTCTGAACTTGTGTTTTCAGCTGGATGTTTGAGGATTATATTTAAGTGTTTTTCTCAGACAGCTTTGCATTTTATGCTTGACTTTTCTAGTGACATTCAGTTGTGGAAATGTTTAGTACCTGAACCAAATTAGCTTTAAATTCTTCCTGTTACAGTTCCTTGCACTGAGTATCTGTAAGTACTCCTGAAAACACTCCTGCTGTAAGAAACATCCTTCCAGGCCTGATTTTTTTCCATTCTGTTTCAGAAGTCTAGCTGATCTTTTTGTACCAGTGCCTACAAAGTGTTTTTTCATTGGTTTAAATTTGTTACTCTCAGACAGAATTCAAAGACATTTCATTACTAGAAGCAAGCGTCCAGTGAACACTTCGGGCACTTTATGTACCAGAGGGAACTTTTCAGATGCAAATTATATGAACAAAATCTTTAAAAGTTTTGATTTGGTCTTTTTTATTTTAAAAGTCACATTTTTGTTAAGCACACAATCATAAATAATTTACCAAGGGCTACAAAATTATTAAAAGTCAATAATCAGGTTGTTATCAGCACAAACAAATAGATATATGGAATAGAGTAGAATATTTGCTTAAAACATCTGTTGACCACTTCTGAATCTTTTAGGAGTGAGCACCTTTCAAAAAAAAAATTGATATATTAAATTATGTTCACTTTCTACAGTCCAATAAATGCTTCTAAAATCATCTACACTTGCTTCCTCTGGGATATTTATAGAGAAATTTATTCCAGTATGTCAAACTGCATGAAAGACTTTTCCTTAAAGCAGACATAAAAATGTGGTTTTGTCACATAAATTCACATTCAGTAAATAAGAATTTTTGTTATCCATTTTAATGTCAGGTTGCTATTAATTCTTTTATCTGCATTCAAAGTGATTAAACTGCACCAATAATTCCAGCTAGAAAATATATATCTATTGTCTTCTGGTTTTGTGTCTGGAAAGCAATTGACTGCTTCAGGTAATCAGACAATTCCTGATATCAGTTGGATTTTAATAAGTTTTTATGCTTTTTGCACATAGATATTTAAATCATGTACAAATATAGGGAACATATGGGGTGGGATTAAGCACATATGACACACATTTTTACTTACTGATAATTTCAATTAAATATATGTGTGTGTAACTCTGCCTAAATAGCCCAAAACAAAATACATTCAAGTATAACTCAGTAAAGTTATGAAGAAAGCTTTAGGAAATACGGTTCTTGAATTAAAATAGTAGGATATGAAGCACAGTCAACAGTAACTGAGGTGAACAAAAATATCACCTCACAAAGCAGCAAGTAAACAAAATTATTAGCAACCTCCCAGGCTCGAAATAAAAGATAACATCAACCTTGATTCATAAGACAGACTGGCCTCCTTTGGCTCCAAAATAAATACCAGCTTGTCAGACTGGTTGACTGTATGGAGCACCTGGCATGCTCTTGATACTATCCAGGTTGTAAATCATAATGAGAAAATATCACAGACCTGGGCTCAGTGACCCATGTGGTTCTCCTCATCTCTGTGTTCTTATGATTAACTATTTATACAAGATCTACAGAACCTGGTCTAACTGATCCGCTCATCTTTAGACGCTCAGGAATACCTCTCCATCTGTTTTCTGTGCATCCATGCCTGTGGCACCTGGGATAATTAAGCATTAAAAGTGCAGGCAGGACTTCAGTCAGCCTGCTTGAGCTATTGCAACCTGAGCTTGGGTTCAGCTCCAAATCTTTAGAAATCTACTTTTAATAAAGCTCCTAGCTTTGCCTGATTTTCAGATGCTGAAACACGTTAAGGTGTCCAAAGTTCAGTGGAGAAGATCTACATCCAGATGTTTTCAAAGAGTACAGATCACCAACTGGGTCTTGAGAGGGTTTCTTTGTTAGGAGTCTACGATTTAGGCATCAGTTAGGTGTTCAGACACCCTGTATGCTTAAATCAATTGAAAGAAAGATATCTAAACACCATAGTGGATCAAAATTCCCGGTGCCTAAATTCATATAAAGATCATTACACCCTTTATTGTAGAAGACATCTGCTCCATGGCCTTTCACAAAGTCAAAATTTTTACTTTGCAAAGCAGACACACAAGAAACACCTGAGGCAAAAGGCTAGTCAGTCCAGGAGGAAGGTTGCCACATGGGAAGCAGTCAGGTAAAATGGCCTTCGTACTTTGGTTTTTGCTTTTCTTCCTTACACTTCAGACAGGACATTTGTTGAAAAATATTTATTGTGTCTATTGTATAAATCAGATGTTTATAGTTCTTTTCACCTGCTTTATTGAAAATCTCCTTCCTATTCTACTTTCTTGTGTCCACAGTCCACTGTTTTGTCTGGTTTTCTTCACTTATTTCTCTAATTATTTGTCATTAGATTGTTTGAAAAAGAAAAAAAAGGGAGAGAGAGAGAAGTCCATATGACTTTCAGGAAGAAAAGACTAAAACAGGTTGAGAATTGTTTTATACATTGATTTGTCTTTTATGCTGTTTAGAAAGCCTTAACTGTGAGACAGAATTTTTTGTCATATATCATGCACACTCTTACACTGAAGCAGCCTTTATTTGACCTCTTAATCAATCTGAGTGCCAGTGCAGGAAAAAAAGAGGGAGATACAAGATATCTTACATAAACGCCAAGTTGGCTGTGTTCCTCTCAACCATCTGCACTTCTGGCCATGGTCAGACTAATGTCTGCTAATGGCCCCCTTCTTCTATGATCCATTTATATGTCCCTCTTTCTCTTTTCTTCTTTTTTTTTTTTTTAAAGTGGAAAACAAACGGCATTATTGGACCCTCTCTGCTTCAACGCAGCTGTGAATTGCAGGCCTAGAAAGGCAGCCAAGGAGAAGTCAGACAGCAAAGCCTTTCTGCTTAGAGAAGCAAGGCCAAAACTGCTGATTTGGCTTCATTTTGATACTTGATATATTTTTTTTAATCTATAAATTGTAATATGGTCCTTAGAGGACATATTGTGAGCTGATGTTTTTTCCATTTCTTTGTTTCTTCTCTGACCCTTTAGAAGCAAAGAGATTTGTTGGACTCTTTCTGGGTTATAATTACTGGACCTTGCAATTTGTTAATCCATCTGCAGGTAGACAAGACTTGAAATCAAGGGAAATTATGTGTGGCTGATAAGACAGTGGCCAGGATCAGCTTCCTGAAGGATTAGGCTTTGGCCATAAAACAATGTATTCTCAGCAGTAATGTTAGTGGAAGTTTTATTTTGTGAGAAGCCAGAGAGGGGAAGTGGAGATGAGCCAGTAAAACAGGGCCCTGAGTCCAGCTGTGATCTCCAGGTACTCCTGTATTATAGATAACAATTAATCTTTGTTTTCTAATGCTGAATATGAATCTTTAGTACTTCCTCTTAGAGCCTGTTTTATTCCAACAGCCCATCTTTGTGATGTTAATTTCCCCTGTGTTCAGAAGACCTAAGTGGTCAAGTATTGACTCATTGTCAGCAGCATTGACCCATTGTCAACAGCTTCCACACACACCTGTAAGGATATGTCCCAAGTCTTGCTTTTCCCAGACTGTGTGAGCAAGATCCTGCACTGATCTGGAAATCCCATAGTTGGGTCAGCGTCATATTGGGCCAAGATCTTGTATTAGGAGGCATAGGTTACCCCAGGAACAGCTCTTCATTGACAAGGGAATGGGGTTTTGGACCCAAACCTGGCTCATACTCTGTGAGGTCATTTGCCACAATGAAGCCTGTCCTGTAATTCTTCCTTTTGCTCATGGTATAAATGCAGCCTAGCATGGTACACCAGCAATGAGCAGTTTAGGAAAACACTGACACCAGAGCTGAACGGCTGAGGTGTCAGGATCTGCATGAGCTTCCTGAGAGCGTACAGTGCAGGTCTTGCCTACTGAAGGGCCATTCCTCCTGCACACAGCAGTTCACTCCTCTTTCCAGAAAAGAAAATAACATAGGGAAAGCAATTCAAATCCTTGCACTGATGTGTCACATTTCAAACAACAAATAATGCTAAACTCCATCAAGGAGGCATTATGGAAAGACAAGCTTTCAGAGTTCCTCTTGGTGCCTCTAAACTACAAACTAACAAGAACATGTAAACCACTTCTCACATCATCATAATTTTCACTCCATTAAAGCTGAGGGCTGGGATCTTGAAGTGTATCAAGGTTTAACTGACTATCACTGAGAGTTGGGTTTCTTAATACCATGGACCATCTTGACTAAGAGTTCTGAATTAGAGTCCCCAGGTACATATTTCACCATCTCCACATGGATACTCATCTTCCAAGGTGCAAAAGACTCAGTAGCCCTTGCTGACATCAGCAGAGGGTGTGATGTGTCCAGTGCTCCTGAGAAGGAAAGCTGCAGTGGATACTGAGCCCTCCCTGCTGCTTGTTAGGGCCTGATTACAAAGAAATAAGCTCTCCTGCGTGTTGCACTCATTCCTACTGCATGGTTCCTTCGAGTGGATAATCTATGCCCCTCCAACCAAACCACTAACAGAGGCATTCAGCACAAGGGCCTGTCCTCAGATGAAGTTCACCTTATAGTCAATTAACCTGGCAGAAAAGAATATATTTTCTCCATCTCCTTTTCCTGAGAGACCTCTCTGTGAGTGTGGGTGCATGTGTGTGTGTCCGTGACCTTTTGGAGGGTCTTATTTTCTGGGCAAAAAGCCAATTGCTACACTTTCTTCCCAGCCCTAGGCTATTTCAAGCCTTGTTGAAGACAGCAGGTTAGATCCATTCTACGTGTAAGGAAGGACTCTGTCGATCTCGGCACCAAAGGGAGTTTATATTCAGAGTTTCTTAAAATTAAAAGCAAAAACAATGAGGAAAGTGCTGTGTAGAGGCTGCTTTCACCTCTTGATGAGTTAAGCCCTGATTAGTAGAGGGCAAGAAGGGGTTCCCAGACACCTTGTAAATGAGGCTTGTTGAGCCGGAGCTAATCGTGCTTTTCTGTGACAGGTGCGCATTTCCCAGCAGACCTCATCCTGCAGTCTATTCATGAGCTGCTCTCCCCACAACCTTGCCTTTGAGACCCCCAAGGCCAGGTTTCAAAATTGCTTCCTTCAATTTAATCCTGAGTTCAACAGAGCTAAAACAACAATGGAAATCTCAGTGGTGGAGAGTGCAAAAGTAAATTGCTAGTAGGGCTTAGAAGTTAGAGATGAGCTGTACCTCCTCTTTCTCTGTTCTCTTGAAACCACGGGAGCTGATTTATATGTACAGGCGTATCTCTACTTGTGAGCAAAATCACCCAAGCTCACGTCACTAGGAATAACACCATTACTTTTAATGGAAATAAGCCATTCATGACCCAATGCTCTGAAACAGTTCCACACAATGTGTTGAATATATAAAGTCTAAGATTTCCTTCTAAAGAAATATGCTGTATTATTTTGTCCCAGTTCAAAATAAAAAAAAAAAAAAAGAAGAGAATTATTGTGTTAGGCTTTCTGTTCCCTGTGAAAATCCTTCTCTTGGAGTCAGCAGGTACTAGTTATAAAAGTATCAAGGAATAGTTAGTAGTGAATAAGTCTATGCATAATATAGGAAGGATAACTCGTGTCAACAGTTAATACTAATTATTTCAAAGTTCAGTTCGCAAATAAGTAGGGTCAGTGTAGAATAATCAAGATCTCCAGCCAATTGCTGGTTTTAGTTATTGCAAATGATTAATCACAATGGCTTCTCTATTTAATTTGAAATAAGCCTGAATGTACCCAACTGGCAGGGTTATAGGTCATGTGCTCATAGAAGAGCAAACTACTAAAACCATGTGTCTCCTGTTTCATAAAGAATGTTTGAACAGGATCTCCTACAAAAACATGAGAACAGGACTAAGACCATAAGTCATGTCCGTATGTATTAACTACACTCTGATCTTATACCACTGAAGTCAATAAGAATTTGGCTAAGCCACTTCTGTGAAGTACATTCTAGGCAGGGTTTTATGTATTTCCTTTTACTTTCAAATATTCTTGTCCAAAGTTTTATGCTGAGAGAATTGTAATTGCAACAAAGAGGATACGTTTAATATCAATTTTGCTTCTGTGTCAATATATGTCTCTCAAAATGTAAGAATAACCTCCTACTTGGATCATATTCTGAGATACAGTGTGGAGCAGCCCAGAGAACATGAAAAGTGCTATAATATGAACCATAATGAACAGAAATAGAGGGAGGATTGTAGCAAAAAAAATAAATGTGTGTCATGGTGCACACTGAAGGAAGCAGTTGTTGATTTTAAATGACATCTCCTTGCCCTCCTATAGCGCAATTCATACAAATTTCTAATACATACCCAGTCATATGAATAAACAAACAGGGGTCAATAGGACCAACTTTTGGAACTGGGGGTCTGTCGGAAACTCTTCTAGGATTTTTTTTAATAAACTCCCTCAAGTATTATAAAAACCCATATACTGGTGTCAGAGGATGCCATCTCATCTCAAAACATGAGAAACAGAAACAGAAATAAATGTTTGCTCATCTGACCATGGTGAATACCCAGGGCACCTTAGCAAGGATGTGAGTGACTGAAACACAGATATCTGTACAAGACTTACTGTAGGTACCTGAAATGTTGGCTTCTTCTTCCGTGAATCTTAGAGTTTAGAAAGAAATGTGTTATAGGTTTACAGTCAGTTTCTAAAGTATTTATCTTTTTTGATAAAGAAGAACATCAAAACATTGAATTTCAACATTTCTATACTCCTATTTCTATAATTGAGATTTAGTCTGTTGCTGAAGATCATGCTGCTATTAGTGCAGTAGTAATTGCAACTCCAGACAGAAAAAATACTATTTCTCAACTGATTAGCTGATTTTTCCCTTTCAGTTGTTTCTTTCAGCTTTTACTTTTGTCATACCAAAGGTAAATTATGTTCTAAGGATTCATTTCTACTTTACAGAATGAAAGAAGGTGAACTAATAGAGACATAATAATGCTGGATTTAGCTGTTCTTTCTCATGTCCAAAGCCTGCTGATGTGTTTACCTCCATGACCCTCAGCTTCTCTAGCTTAGGAAGCATGGTCTGAATTGTTCCTCTTATTACAGTACTTCCCAGAGACTTGTTCTCTCTCCCACAGTCTAAATGGAGGTGATAATGAGTAAGGAGGGAAAACTCTTAGCAGGTCATTTGTTTTAGAAATGAGGCATGGATCTTCCAGGCCAAAGGGAAGTGAATCCATTACTCCTGCTTTCGCCTGTGTGTTGGAGATGTTTGAAGAACTTATAGACGCAACTGTCTATTCAGTCTATTACTAAGATCACTGCCAAATTCTGCACAGCCTATTAAGTGTTCAGGTACTATGTAATCATGTCAGTCTAAAATCCTCACCAGATATAAAAGACTGACAGAATGACCTTTAAATCCCTTTGCCTTCATTTTTGCATCTTATCAGTATTTTACAGTTCCTTCTTAACATGTGACAGTGTAGAGAGTTTCATAATTCATTTCAGCTATTGAATCCAAATATGAAATTACTGGAGAAATACAGCCATGTCGTCCAGGGAAATTAGTGTTTTGAGGCCTGAAATGGGTTCATCCCGTGGCAAAGATTTCTAGTGACTCAGATGGTAATAAGATCACAACAAGCACAGTGCTTCATTCCCAGCAGAACATAGTGCACAATGTAGCTAAACCATTCTTAAAATTACTGTCTGCAATTTAAGATGAGTCAGAGACAAACTCTTCTCCTTCTGTCAAAATCAACATCCGAATCCTTTTCAAATAGCCTTCGTGTTCTTTGGGGTGACTCCTCTCTTCCCACAGGGTTTGGTGGCAATTTGTGAAGATTTTCAAGCACTTTGTGTATGGGCTTCCTGTAGTGCTATTACTCACAGTGCTGTGGCCAGGGATGGGGTCTGTCCTCAGGAACACCTTTCACAGAGCAGAAAGCTGAGCAGAACACATGTCATGATGATGGGAGTAAAACAAAGCAGTACTGATAGGTCTTCTTTGGAGGTTTGATCTCTTCTTCACAAAGTACCAGAGAGTCTCACGCTGTCAACACTGAAGGCAGTTGAAGAGTAGAGCTACTTCACCAGTGCTGCTAGATTCGAGCCCTTGTCTTGTGTATTGCATTTGCATGGCAAGGTTTTGGTAGCAGGGAGGGCTACAGGAGTGACTTCTGTGAGAAGCTGCCAGAAGCTTCCCCTATGTCCGAGCCAGTGCCAGCTGGCTCCAAGATGGACTTGCTGCTGGCCAAGGCGAAGCCAATTAGTAACAGTAGTAGCACCTCTGTGATCACATATTTAAGAAGAGGGGGGGAAACTGCTGTGGAAACGGCAGCTGGAGAAAAGAGTGACAATATGTAAGAAAAACAACTCTGCAGACACAAAGGTCAGTGAAGAGGGAGGGGAAGGACCTGCTCCAAGCACCAGAGCAGAGATTCCCCTGCAGCCCATGGAGGTTAACAGTGGAGCAAATCCACCTGCAGTCCACAGATGCCAGCTCAGGTGTAGGCCCAAAGGAGGCTGTGACCCCGTAGGAAGACCACACTGGAGCAGGTTTGCTGGCAGGACTTGTGACCCCACAGAGGACCCAGACTGGACCTGTCCCTGATGGACTGAATCCTGAGGAAGGGATACACAGTGGAGCAGGTCATGAAGAACTGCAGCCTGTGCAGTCCTCCTGTGGGGAGGACTTATACTGTAGAAGTTCATGGAGGACTCATAGTGCAGAAGTTCGTGCAGAAGTTCATGGAGGACTGTGGACCACACACTGGAGCAGGGCATGAGTGTGAGGGGTACTCCCTTGAGGAGGAAGTAGCGGCAGAGACAACATGTGATGAAATGACCACAACCCCCATTCCATGTCCTGTTGTGCTGCTCGAGGGGAGGAGGTAGAGAAATTTTGATTAAAATTGAGCCTCGGAAGAACCAAAAGGTGGGGAGAAGATGTTCCAAGATTTGGTTTTTATTTCTCATTATCTTATTCTGATTTGATTGGCTATAGATTAAATTAATTTTTCCCAAGTTGAGTCTGTTTTGCCCATGACAGTAACTGGTGACTGATTCCTCACTGGCTCTCTCCACAAGCCTTTCATTATATTTTTTTTCCCCCAGTCCAGCTGAGGAGGGAGAGTAATAGACGAGCTTTGATGGGCACCTGGCATCCATCCAGGGTCAACCCACCAAAACTTGGGTTGAAATTTGTAAGTGTTGACTTTTCGATTAAATGTCAACATTTGCAGAGTGATAGAACCAAGAGGCCTTTGCTTTTTATTTCAAGGGAGTTTTCTGTAGCTTTTCATAATATATTTTTTTCCACAAAGGACCAGTTCCCTCATTTAAGGTGCACAGTGATGAGTTCAGGAAGATATTTAGCAGTAACCATGAGCAACAGCCATCTGAAGTGCTGATGGTGAAACCTGAATAAATCTGGTCTGAATCAATAGAAATTGCTCACCTCTGGTTTGAGAAATCCTTTGACCTGGACTACATCTACCTAGGAAGTACCATCCTACTGCAGCATCAAAAACATCTGTAGGAATAAGTTTATCTAAAACTTCAGGTTACCCAAAAGTCTCAGACTTTAGATGCAGCATCATCTTGAATGTAATCACTGCCTAGTAGAGCTGTTGGCAAAGGGTCAACACAGTTGTGTAGCTCTGATGTGGAGTTAGCCTTTACCAACCACAGGGGATGTGGATAAAGCTGGTATTGCAAGACACCTTTATAAAAAAAAAGGGAGAGTATTTTTTTCAGTTCTAAACAATTCAGTTTGAGGTGCATTACTGCTGTTGCAATGAAGCTGTTGGGTCTGAAGTCTATGGGTGTAGGTCCTGTGGATTTCACCTGCATTTAGATAGACTCCTTTTTCCTTTTCCTGGAACCTAGTTATAGCAATGACAGATAGAGACAGATACTCTTGTGATTTATATCACAGCTGCCACGACGGTATGTGATCACTTGTGGCAGGAGACATGGATGCCAGTAATCTTAGAGTTATTTAGATTCCAAATCCTCTAATGTGTTGGCAGAAATCTTGTGACTCCATTAAGTAGTATTATACTGTATGGAAAATAGACATATCAATCATCTTCAGTTACATATTTAGAACTCGTGATATTTAAAAGAACAATGATCTTTAAGATATAAAAATAGGATACTCAATTAATCTATTCTGCTCTCTAACAGACTTAGTTGGAGTTACATACCAAGTGAAATTGTCCCAGTGATTTAAACCCGCAGTAGGGAGGACTAAAATTAACACAGTACTGAAGGTTGGGTGAGAATAACGTACACGCACAATTGAGCTATGTTCTATTCCAGAGCTTTGTGCAGCCACCAGAAACAAAGACAAAGTAAGGAAGTGCTGGCTCATGAGGTGTCAAAAGGATTGATGCCATGGATGTTCACGTGTTTCTCTCCAAATGGTTATCTGCAACTGGGCCGCCATGAGCTGAACTTTTCATTGCTTTTAGGAAAACTGAGGCAGTTGGACAACCAGAGAGGGACAGGAAATAGAGAATTGTAGTAAATGGAGGATTTTGGAATACATGGCTACATAGCAAGCAGCACGAAAGATACAGAGCAGGAAAATGTTGGTGGTCATTTGTCTTGAAGGATTCTATCTCCAGGGGCATCATGGTGCAGGGTAGTTTTATTTTCTGTTCATTGCCGCCATTCTGTACAGAAAATCGGGTGTTCACGAACAGGAGAAATGCTGCAGGAAGAACAACTTTCTTTTCTCTGGTAATGTTTTAGCTCTGGTAATAGTTAGGGAAAAAAAGTGGAAGAATGAAGAAGGAAGAGCCAGACTGTATCAGACACACGGACGAGCTCATATGTATCCTGTCTCCAGCAGCAGTCCAGACCAGATGCCTCCAAGGAACGTGTACTAAGCCTGCAGAAGGCAGATGTTGGGTAATCTGTTCTCAGAGAATGTTTCATCCTAAATCACAACAGTTACAGATTGGCCTAAACCCTGAAACATGAAGTCTTAACATCCCTTTCACAGAGGTTTTATTAGCATTATCTATAATCTGGATATTCCTGTTACTTGTGCAAATCTTAGAAATTTCTTGGCCCTAATGATATCTTGTGGTGAGGAGTTCCATAGCCTGGTGCCAGCATTTCAGCCTTTCCTTGGTTTTGAATTTCTTACCTTTGCATTTATTCAAGTTTTTCTGTTTCTAGTTGTTTTGGATAAATGCACATAGTTCACTGTTTATTAATGTGTCTCAGAACTAGATGCTGAACCTCATTAATAATGAAACATTTCATGAGATGGACTAAATGTCTCTACACATCTACAAAGCCTTAAGGTCATACAGTTACATGTCTGCCTGCACAGTTGATGATTGTCATTGCAAATTTCATCTATTTCTGACAAGCAGGATGTAAAAATGAGAGTTCAGCTCCTTTTTTTTTAATTTTAATTTTTCCTGTGTCTCTTATCTGGACTGTGTCCTATCTCTAAGTATGAACACGGTTCACCTGTACAGTGATTGCAGACCTTCCTCTTTCACTTTGCATAAAATAATGAAGAATTCAGATTAAATTTAGGTCAGTTATTTCAATGTATTGCCCAAAGGCATTTTACTACTGGGGAAAAAAAAAACAACTCAAAACTATAAACAAAGGCAAAGTGAAAAAGCATACCTAAGGAGCCCAGCTTTCTCGTTTTGTTTCAGTGGACCTTGTAGTTTGCATGCAAAGATGCAAACAGAAGTGCTTAGCCAAGGAAAGGCTAAAGTGGGATCTCATTGCAGTCTTTGACTGCCAAAGAGGACTTATAAGGATGTCAGATACAAACCCTTCTCAGAGGGTATCACCAAAGGCATCAGAGGAAATACCCACTGCATATAAGGAAATCTTTCTCACTTGGAGAGTGGTTATACCCAGAAGCAAGTTATGCACATCTCATTCACCAGAGACTTTCAGGACTCCGCCGAACAAAGCCCAGAGCAACCAGATCTAACTTTGAAGCATGACATGCTCTGAGAGAAAGGTTGAACCAAATGACCTTCAGAGGTCCTCTTCCAACCCAAATTATTCCATGAATTTGTGATTCTGCACATTTCTTACCTGGGACTAAGCTGCCTGAAATTTATCCAAGGTCCAAAATGCTATTTAGGATTCAACTTTTCAGAGCCCCAGTTCAGCCCTTTAGCTTCAAAATCAAACTTTCTCTCAAGAGAATTAAATGATTCGGAGGAAAAAAAATTGATTTTAGGAAGATTTTGCCCTCCCACAAACATTATCCAATGCTAATTAAATTCTGTATTTGATCTTCAGTCTGTGCTCAGTGGTGAACTTGCTGCCGTGATAGCCTGACAGTTATTTGGATTTATGACTGTAAGGAAATTTAAAGCTGAGAAGAGATCAAACCAAACAAAATTAAAAAAAGTGAACACCAACATTGTATTTTGACTATAAATTTAAAGCATCAGAAGGAAAAGTTCAGATTTGATGAGTCTGGTTATTCCATCAAGTCCTGATCTGAAGCAATAGACTAGTTCTATAATTATACCTATATCTCCTCTACTTTTCATCAGAAAACAGTGCTTTGGCACTGATTAAAACCTCCTTCCTGATAATTAAGGGAGATTTTTGAGAGGTGGGTTTTTTTGCATAAAACCAAGCTTAAAATCCCATAAATTGCCTGCTACCAGGTAATGTAACACAGTTCAAAGGTCTTAGAGCCAGTGCTTGGTGAAAATTATGCAGTCACGCAATGCAGCTCAGAGGTGCTAAGGGTATGTTAGATTTACATTTAAAGAAAATATCCATAGCAGAGATCTGCGTCAAGTGCTCTCAGCAGGGATTGTCAATAGTGATGTTGTTAATGGAGCAGGTTTGGGTAAGGGCATTCCCAGCATCTCCGTTTTTATGCATCTTTGTGCTTTCTGGCCATGCCCTTCAGTTTCAGCATGGTCAGTAATTTGCTAAACATGTTGGCATGGGGACATCTAATTTTGATGTTCAATGGTGAAACAAGTTCAGGTCACTACAACCCTTGGAGATTTGGTGAAGAGTGTTGCAGAGAGCAATGTTGGTGATGAATGGATAGAGTGATGGTGTAATTAAATCTAACATATGTTGTTATAAATCAAGCCTGACAGAAGTCCCAGAATTATTTTAGAAAGCTCTGTATAGTCTGGAATGTCCACATCTTTCAAGCAAAACATAAAACCAAAATCGTGACCTTTCTTGTCTTTAATAAGCCTACAACCATATTTTAAATAACTCAGATGAGCATGTGAGGACTGAGGTCAAAGTAGTTGTTGATCAAGGGCAGCAAGATACACATTAGAAAAAATGGGTAGATTGTTTTCCTTCTCCTAAATATAAATATAAAGTATAAATCTTTCCTCTAAAAAGCAACTCTCATTATTAGGTGTATAATGCTGGCACCTGGACTTATTTCTGTGCTCCCAGCAACTAGATAAGAAGATGCTGATCAGATCTTTCAAAAATATATTTAAAAAAAATAATATGCTATCCCCTTCCAGAACTTCTAAATCAGTAAGATGGAAAATCTGGAGATCCTGTGAAAAATGCTGGGGACTTTGCTGAAGTTGCTAGTTCTCCGTGAAAGCTGTTCAGCTTTTGTGCTGAAAACTGGGAAAGAAAAATTCATAGGCAGGCAGGCTGTCTGAAAGTCAGATCATGACCTTCTTCCTGCCCTGATTTCCCCACAGTTTTGATTGGAAATAGGATTATATAGTGCTTCCTGCTCTGAGGGGAGGGTTGGATTAAGTGACCTCCAGAGGTCCCTTCCACAAAATTACTGCAAGATTCCACGATTCCCTCCTAAACAGTTGTGTAATAGCAAGAAGCATCCATCATACTTGGCCATAATTCAGTTTATGCTTTTACATTTTTTTTCCCTAGTGAAGATTGAACTAAGGAATAATACAATTTTGCAATTGAAATAAGCAGCTTTAATTAAATTGCATTTTTTTGTTTCTCCAGAGACTACACAATCTGAGTTACCACTGACAGTGTTTCACACTGATACACCTTGGGGATTTATTCCTGGAACTTTTTGTTGTTTTAGTTCTAAATGTTCCATGAAAAGAAAGGAGTGGCTTCAAAGCGAGATTTCTATGTTTCCTGAAGTTTTAATCTACTAAGATTTCCAAGCACTTATTACCTACAAAAGATGAAACAGGAAGGCCTAATGGGAAGTTTTATAAACTCAACTGAACATCGACTTGCAGAATATTAGTAGTCCATAGATCACAAGTATTTTATCAGGATGTATATGTCTGCCTTTAGTCACTTCACCTGTTGTCCTATGATGACCAGACGAGCTACAGCATCTTCTTGTTTTCAATAGCGTTTTTGCTGATAAAGCAAGGCAGTGGTTCACAAACATTCACAGAATCACAGAATGTCAGGAGT
>NW_010162299.1:267-6888 GCF_000695765.1 Mesitornis unicolor | reverse complement strand
AGGGTCAAGATGGAAGGAACGGTGGAAAAAAAGGGAAAAAGGGCGAGACCCTCGTGATCCCTCGGCTTTATACCAACTATGACGTATGTGGGATGGAATACCTCATTGGTCAGTTTTGAGTCTGCTTCCCCCCCGTAGGCACAGACACAGCACCCATGATGAGACAACTGACCTTGAGCTTATCTTCTAGCAGCGCTGTTTGGGAAAAACATGCTGCCAGTTTTCAGCAAGTTTAGTCACTTAAAAGAGACTGAGCTGAAAAGTAAAATCACTAAATAGAAAATTAATTGTATTTAGCTCAAACCAGGACACACAATTCACTGACTAAATTAACAACTGTACCGTTCTGGGGTTTGTATATGTTTTGTTCCTTTCTTTTTCTCTATTTTCCATGCATATTCCCAAATCCTTTTAATTATGTCCAGTACCTGTTAGAATCAGTGACAGGAGCTGGCATGGAGGGAAAACAGAATTTGTGTTTAAATGCAGAACAGCTGGAAGGACCTGTTACGTCACGTTTTTCAAGTATATAGTAAAACCACTTTAAACTCTCTTTCAAATTATCATGTTTTCATTACAGCAGTTACAGTGATGATGGAAATAGAAGTTCTCATTGATTTTGACTCACTTCACCCATTAACAACATATATGATAAAAAACCACTTATCTTACAAGACCAAGAAGACACTGAATTAAATTCATTCTAAGATGTCTGAATGAAAGGCATTTTGAGAGAGAAAATAGTTTTACATTAGAAACAAATCACTTGGATTGTGTCACCAAAATAAAACAAATATGTCAGTCTGCTTATCTGTGTCTAAATCTTTCTTAGCCTAAAGGCAAGGACTTGTCTTCCGAAAGTCCATCTTTCATCAAAATGTTTGCAAGTTTATCTTGCTCAAAATAAAATAATGGAAGTACACATTCCCCCTAAGATTACATTGAGTTAGTGTGAAAAACAGGGTAAATTTCCTCCAGCCACCAGAGTCTCTTAGTGATGGCTGTACATGCACTGAGCCTGCTTCCACTTATGTTCAGTGACCAGTCTCCAGAGTGGCTTAAGCAGTTTCTGAAAGAGAAAAAAAGCTCTTTGCCATGCAGCTAGATAAAAAGGAGTGAACCACATACAGATATTTCTCATTAAGATGAAAAGCATTCCCATAAGAACTTTTCTCTAATGAATGGGGAGTGGAAGGAGGGGAGAAATAAAGGCAAGGTTATTTCTCAGAGGTAGTGATGTGATTCTCATGGTTCTCATTAACTGCTACAATGGATAAATAATGCAATGCTTCAAACCATGCACAATTTGGATATGCAGACATTTCATCAGTCATCAGCTATATGATCTCTCGTTATAACTCTCAATTCCGTTCACTTTCTGAGTGAAAATTTCTTATTGAGTTCATACTCTGTTGACTTTTAAACTACATTTTCATGTTGGTCCCCATATTTTCATATTTAGTCATGTTTTTTCACTTCCTAACTGAAAGCAAAACCTGCATGTTTTACTGTGGAGGACTGAGGTGGAACAGCAACTGTAAGGACCAAATTGAAAGTTAATAAAATTCCTACCCAGTTCACAAGCAAAAATAGGTACAATCTTCTGTAAAAGAGTTGCTAGCATATTTTTTCCTCTACATCTCCTTGAATAAGTAACTTTGAAGCTTCACAGCAGTAGCAGTAGTAACATCACAGAACAGAGAGGAATCAAATACTTTTGCTGGGAGAAGTGAGAGGAAAGATGGCATTTCTCTAACCATCACGAGGACATGAAATGGGGTGTACATCTCACTGCCTTTTGCAACTGGGCTTTTGAGTGGAAACTAAGTGATGTTGCATCTGTATCATTAAACTGAGAAAGTATGTTACAACAACTGATAATGTTGATGCATCATTAGTTATTGACACAAAAATGACACAATGCAATGGTTTAGTTGGCTCTGTGTAGTACTGTTTGATGACAAGTTGTATCTCTTACTGCTAAAGGTTGAGTACTTCTGCCATACTTTATTCTGCCTCTGCTTTCCTACATATCTCCAGGACCCAAGGCAGGAGAAAATTTGAAACTGCATACATAGAAACCCAAAATGAAAGATGGAAAGAAAGAAGTCAACCCCCATCTTTTCAGTTTGAAGACTTCAATTCTTTTCTGTCACACATGTGGCTATAACTTAAGAAGTCAGTTCAGCTACACTGGGGAAAACAGACCAAAGTCACATCCAGTGCCAGGAGATGTAGAGAGCAGAAACCCTAAGCTAAGGCCAAACATGTATTATTTATTAATATTCACTTTACTGTGTCCAGAATGAAGACATGTTTTCACCCAAATCCACACTGAACAATGCAGCACATATAATTTTTATAATGTTATTAATAAAATAAAACACTTGAGTATTTATGGAACCAATAGATACTCAGCAAGTTAGATCTAAAAATAAGTTCACACATATGAACTGAAATGAAAAATATAAGCCATTATCCTAGAGGATATAACGAGAAGAATGTAGCAAATAGATTATATTCTGATGGTATTTGTATTGGCAGTTTCAAATCTGAGGGCATGATGTTTGCTTAGCAGCTAATGAGAAACTAATTGTTCTTTGTTGTATGTTACATAAATAACATTGACCTAAAGCCACAGATTTTGAGAGCACAAAATCTGCTGAAAGTGCAGACAGATATCCAAACAGAAGATGCAGTTTTATTAGAAGACTTTTGGCTCTGAAATGTCTCAGAATCAGGCACTGTAATGGTTTGTCGCGGTTTAGGCCCAGTGCATAACTGAGCACCATGATGCCCCAAAAAGGGCTAGTCAAAATAAGGACTGGAAGGGCTTCTCACCACTGAAAAAGGTCACAGGCAAAAGATAGACTCATCATAAGGAATAAAAACAAAACAATTTTAATTTGTTACCAACATCAGAGTAGAACAATGGGAGATACAACCAGATCTTAAAATCAAAACACCTTCCCCCCACCCCTCCCTTCTTTCCAGGCTCAGCTTTGTTCCCAGTTTCTTCACTTCCCTCAACCCCCCACCTTTGCCTTGAGGCACAGGGGAATGGGAGTGGGGGCTGCAGTCAGTTTTCGTGCCATGTGCTCCTCAGGAGTAGGAGGACTCCACCCAGTCTCTCTCTCTCTGTCTCTCTGCTTCCACGTAGCCCCCTTTCCATAGAGGAAAAAAGTCCCCAGAAGTCCAATAAGGGTCTGCCCACAGTGGCAATTTTCCTCGTGCACGAAACTGCTTCAGCCCAAGTCCACAAAGCTCCAATCTGAGTTTGCCCACGGTCACAGTTCCCTCACACACAAAATGCTCCAGCACACACTGCCCGGAGTCACGGCTTCTTCAGGGGCAGCCACTGCTCATGTGGCCCTGCCCCACCAGTGAACTCCATGGGCTGCAGGCCAGTCGACCTGGCTCTCACCATAGGTTGCAAAAGGGGAACCTGGGCTGTGCATCCTCCTCCTCCTCCCTCTCCTTTCTTTCCTTCAGCCGACCTTGGTGTTCTTCAAAGTTGTTCTCCTCAGGCCCCACTCCTTTCTCCGCTACAGATCTCTTCTGATGGTCCTGAAAAGTTCCTGCTCTCTCTCTTTTCAGGATGGAGCTGCAGCAGGGCTTAAGCTTAAGTTGGAGTCGGGCTGGCCTGGCCCAGCCCGGCTGGGCAGGGGCAGGGGCAGGGGTGCCCGCACTTGGGGCCACACTGATCGGGGCCGATGCCCAAGAGAGACCACCAGATACGTAAGAACAACCTGCAGTAAAAAGAACAAAAAAGCTCTCAGTCATAAAGCCACGTGATCCATGGTAATCAACATGGTGGCATATTATCCGATTGACTTTTATTCTCAAACACATTTCTCAATAAATCTGTAGGCAAACCAAAGGGAAATCCTAATCATCTATTCTAATGTTCTATTGTAATAACTTATTTTTCTTATTCATTACAATTTTGGAGGGACAGAAGCCTCATCAGTCCAAAGGACTCCTTTTTTTCAAATATGTGATCATCCTGATCTCCATGAATTCCAGACAATATTGAGGAAATTCACTAATCTTCCAAGTGTTTTCAGTAACTTAAAATTGAATGAACGTAGAAAGAAGGACAGAAATACATAGAAGAATCTAAGAGCAGACTAAAGAAAAGAAGTTATATTCTACTCAATGCCCACCATATGGTATAGTAAACTCTTCTTTGACTTCAGTAGCTAACAGGACATGCCATCAATGAAGCAGGGTGCTTGTGAAAGCTGAAGAGGGATTGGGGACATTATTAAACAGGCAGAGACAGACTTCCAAAAATCAGTTGTCCTTGCAACTGATACAGGACTCTTACCTAGGCAGCCTTCTGGAGCAAAAATATCCAGCATACACTTTCTAGACAAGATATTAAAAAGGTAAGTGCCGCTCAACATAATCTCCTTTTTTTTTTTACTTTTATAATTTCTTCCATCACAAACTATTCTCTCCTTTCACAGATCCCTGTGCAAACACTGAACACAACAACTTTGTAACCACCAAATGCTTAGGGACTTTGTTGAGGGCTTTTTTCTTCCGAACTTTTAATGACAAGCTATCATCCCATGTCATTGTGCACTGCATCTCAAAATGAGCCTTCATGCAGGCAGAGCAACATTTCCACATGGACTATGGGTGGAATAGGCTGTTCTCCACACACTGACCTTCATCTCTCTGTCCACAGATACCAGTTCCTATGGAGGCCAGACTAATGACGTACTGGGAAAACATTAGTCTGAGCTCTAATATCCCAGTCCCTCTGACACAACTAGGGTAAAGAACGCAGGTTCTCAGACACAGTCATCATACATTCAGCCTACTGTATTGATTCTTATGCATGACAATAGTGGTTTTTTTTAAGCATGCAATCTGTATATACAATTTTTGGAAAAAAAATATTTAAAGATTTTTTTGTGTATTCTGCTTTTCAGTTCAGACATGGAGAAATGAAGCTAATACACACAGACTGTCCTTTAATATTCTTCAGTTGGTACAGGAATCTCAGCAATGTTAATAACAGTATATTCATGGTGCTTATCACAGGTGGGGAAACAATAGAGCTAGGGTAAATAAAGGACTTTGAAGAATTTTAAAAAGTTAAGCGTTAGATACTCCAGCATCCTCTTTTGCGGCACTGCAACCATAGGCCATTGCCACACAAAACTCAGAGCATACAAGATCCCTAAACTTTACATAGGGAAAAATGTTTCAGTAGAGTAGTTCAGAAATTAACATTGAACAGTTTTAATCTTGTGCTGAAAAATTTCCCAGAATAATTCTGAGGCGGGAGACCAGAGATAACTTTTGTCCTCTGTGTGCTAACAAAGGTATAGTTATGCTCTCTACTTTCTCTTCTTTTTATTTACTGAATGTTTAAGTTCTTACAACGCAATGGCGCAGCTTCAGCAAAAAGGTTGGTAATTCCTTGCTAGCCATTGTGGGAGCTGGGAGATGTGCCTTTGAGCATCTCAAGATGGAAAATTAATCTAAGATTTCCTCCCATTTCCCACCCAAGTTCTCTGACAGGTACAGCAGCACCAGCAGCATCAACGCCAGCACCACAGCTACCTGTTGTGGAGGACTAGGTCCAGAAGATGTTGGACAAAAGCAAGGAGTAAGGTTACAGAGTTGTCTGTCCTCTACACTAGGACAGATTAAAATGAGCCTCTGGAGTGGCCAAGGCACTTCTGTTCTGAGAAGCTTTATGCTGAAGGTCTCAGGCAGTATTTGGGCATCTGGAAAAATGATACTATCAACTAGGAAATGTTCACTTCAGGCAAGAAAGTGAACCTAATAACCCCCAGGTCACCATAAAGTAAAACAAGTTCTAGATCTCCACAGTTCAGACATCCACAGTCACTATCCCCTCACATGCCCAGCTCCTTTCAGTTCGATTCATCCAAAGTGCCTCATCCAAACTCACACCACAAAGCAAAGGAACAAAGTGCACCTTAGTACCAGAAGAGGGATTGACCATTAGAAAGGAGATCAGGTCTTCGGTGGCCAGCTCAGGGGCATGAGGCAAAGTTGCTAAGGATGTACAGGGAAGGCAGATGGGGAGGCAGCCCAGTTTTATCCAGCCAGAGGTGTCTATGGCCACAGGCTCCACACCTCCATGACATATAGACCAACAAACTGGTTGTAACAGAGGGGTGAAGCCAATCTCTGGGAAGGAAAGGGGGAACAATGTGGGACAGGGTGGGTTGTATGAGAGCAGGGTATTTTTCAAATGTGACAGTTTACATGAGGCATACATGTTGACCATCAATACTCCACATGGCATTTGACAATGCAAAAACCTCTCTTCTCCAACATGCACAAGCAGCATCTTCATGGAGAAACGTTTTGGACAAAATTCATCAAACTGATAGGGTTACATCTCCCGTCTCCAGCTGCAGGGACTGAGGAACAGATGTAGGCAACAGCAAGGGTGCCAGGAGAGCAGCACGGGCTGTCCAGGCAGGGGCAAGTCAGTCCCGCTGGGGTAGCGGTGTGAAAAGGGGTGTCGCCGGTGCTGCAGTTGCCCCAGGTCAATTGCATCGAGGAAAATTTGGAGATGGGGGGAAATACCTGTAGAGGAGCTTGAAATAACCGAGGCTGCTATCCGCA
>NW_010162299.1:0-250 GCF_000695765.1 Mesitornis unicolor | reverse complement strand
GCTGGAAAAGCGGGGAAACCCGCAATCGCCGAGGGCGGTGCGTCCCGACGACAAGGGCTACGCAGCGGCAACCCTGGGGGTCGGCCGCTACGTCCACATCCAACCCCGGCTCTGCGGGGAAGTGCAGCTCACTCTGTATGCCGGCGAGTTTTGGCCCTATTTTTTTTTCTTTTAAACTATTTTTTTAAGGCCGGCGTTTCCTCCAGGCGGATGGGAGCATGGATCCCTGCCCTCTACCCACTCCTCTCCA